>NW_015161432.1:568857-587272 GCF_001447785.1 Gekko japonicus
TCTCCCCCCCCCCTCAAAGGGAAATTGCATTTCTTCCCAGAAAGATGCATACAAGAAGCAGCTTTGGGGTATTTAAAACTAAGTTGTTGTTTTTAGTGGAACATTCACAACTTCATATCATATAGCATGTGCTTCAAATAATTTACAAAAGTGCCACAATATTTGCTGTACCTTTTGTAGGGATTCCAGCATGCTGGGAGATTTCTAAGGGTAGAGGTCTGAAAAATGGCATCACTAATTTTGTGACATCATTACCGGGAAAACGCTGGAAGTGACATCTTAGCCTCCCCCCACAGCAGTCTAGGAATTCCACAAATTTCAATGTGGCTGCAAGATTGGAGGCTGTGGTGGGATGGCTAAAGTCGAGCAGGCTGAGACTGAATCCAAAAAAGACAGAGGTTCTGTGGCTGGGGGGAGGGTTTGGGATTGTAGTTCAGACTTCCAACTCTTGATGGGACCCCACTGATATTGTGGTCATCTATCAAGAGCTTGGGTGTGACTTTGGATACTTCCTTATCGATGGAGGCCCATGTCATGCATACCACCAAGCTGGCATTTTTCCATCTTTGCCAAGCTTGGCAGCTGGCTCCTTTCCTGTCGTGCCCTGGCCTAGTCATGATAATCCATGCAATGATCACCTCCAGGCTAGACTACTATAACTTGCTCTATGCTGGCCTGCCCTTGAGACTGACCCAGAAACTCCAGCTGATCCAGAATGTGATGGCGCGAATCCTGACAGGAACACCACAAATGACACATATTCAACCTGTGCAGAACCAGCTACACTGGCTTCCAGTAAAGTACTGAGACAAGTTCAAGGTGTTGGTGTTGACGTTTAAAGCCTTGAGCAGTATGGGTCCAATGTATCTACGGGACTGTCTCCTCTGGTATGTCCCCAGGAGAGCCTTGCGCTCTACTGACAACAATCTGTTGGTGATCCCCAGCCCTAGGGATGTCCAGATGTCCTCAACCAAGGCCAGGGCCTTCTCAGTCCTGGCCCCAACCTGGTGGAACTCTCTGCCAAATGACATCAGGGCCCTGCGGGACCTTATGTAATTCCACAGGGCCTGTAAGGCAGAGATGTTCCACCATTCTTTTGGTTGAGGGCAGCAACAGTTTTCCCTTGGCTGGCACCTCTTCTTCCCTTTCCTCCCCCATTCTGAATTGCTATCAGTTCCCTCTCCCCCTGCCCAGAAACTGGCCCGGTAGTCCAGAGCTGGGGTAGAAATTCCCAGGATGCCATCATCATAGACTCTATTTGGGCCTTTGGTTTTAGTTTTACTTGGTTGTTTTGTAGAATTTTAATGTTTTGTATGTTTTTATGGCATTATGCCTTTATGTACATTGCCCAGACCCCAGTGTAAGTTGGGGTAGAGCGATGTAGTAGTAGTAGTAGTAGTAGTAGTAGTAGTAGTAGTAGTAGTAGTAGTAGTAGTAGTAGTAGTAGTAGTAGTAGTAGTAGTAGTAGTAGTAGTAGTAGTAGTAGTAGTAGTAGTAGTAGTAGTAGTAGTAGTAGTAGTAGTAGTAGTAGTAGTAGTAGTAGTAGTAGTAGTAGTAGTAGTAGTAGTAGTAGTAGTAGTAGTAGTAGTAGTAGTAGTAGTAGTAGTAGTAGTAGTAGTAGTAGTAGTAGTAGTAGTAGTAGTAGTAGTAGTAGTAGTAGTAGTAGTAGTAGTAGTAGTAGTAGTAGTAGTAGTAGTAGTAGTAGTAGTAGTAGTAGTAGTAGTAGTAGTAGTAGTAGTAGTAGTAGTAGTAGTAGTAGTAGTAGTAGTAGTAGTAGTAGTAGTAGTAGTAGTAGTAGTAGTAGTAGTAGTAGTAGTAGTAGTAGTAGTAGTAGTAGTAGTAGTAGTAGTAGTAGTAGTAGTAGTAGTAGTAGTAGTAGTAGTAGTAGTAGTAGTAGTAGTAGTAGTAGTAGTAGTAGTAGTAGTAGTAGTAGTAGTAGTAGTAATAGTAGTAGTAGTAGTAGTAGTAGTAGTAGTAGAAGAAGAAGAAGAAGAAGAAGAAAAAGAAAAAGAAAAAACGTCACATCCAGCTGACGTGCACACCGGGGTGGGGTTTCCCCCGGGGCCTGATTCCGCGGCGACGGAAATTAGGCCTCCAAAGCAGGGGGAAATCCGCCCCCTGGGGGGATTTGGCAGCCCTTTCCTCCCTCCACTGAACTGATCAGGCATGGGCAACTGGGTGGCACCTGGCAACTCTATTTGACCTCTCAAAGAAACACCTTGGAATAAAACTATTCAGACCTTCATCTGAATAAAAATGGACACATGAAGGGGAGAGACCTCCATTAATTCATCCAAACTTGCAGTTAAGCTAGAATTTGTAGTTTTGAGACAGAGATTTCTGCTTCCCTCTTTTTCAAGAACTACCAGTCCCAGAGTTCTGTATACATAGGTAGGAAAGAAGGACATCTGGTGGGAGGGACAAACTACCATAATAATCAGGTACACCAATCCTAGGGACAGTGGGAGTTATTGCCGGCTTCTGGTAGAATTTACAGGCCCTAAACAAACAAGTACAGCTTCACATGCAGAAACCAACCATGCTACCACCTATGGCTATAAATGCAAGACAGGTAGCCAGAAATGTAAACAAGTTAAACAAAGGACAATGAAAGAAGTTAAAAGACACAATCAGTTCTCCAGTTTTTCATAGCAGACAAGTTCATTCTGCAGTTTGGTGCAGGGAATACACTCTTCGGGGTTTTTTTGAAAACAGGATATTTATTGTATGAGGATTTTTTTAAAAAGAGCACTAAATTTCAGTGAAGTGTGAATAGTAATATTTTTTGCACACTGCCACTGAGTGTGGCAGAAGAGGAAACATGTTTTAGCAGCCTTGCACTCATCAGAAACAGCAGGCATTCTGCTAAGAGGCAGGAACAGTTAGTCTCCTAGATTCTTTGTCTGTCAAGTGTGTATTTGCAAGAGAAATTGACTCTGGGGAGAATTCATGACTTTGCAATGAAAAACCCGGGAGGGGGACTTTAAAGTGATTTTGTCTCATTCTGAAATGTTTGCAACTTAGAGTTGCCAACTCCAGGTTAGGAAATTAACGGAAATTTGGGGTTGAAGCCTGGAGACGGTGGGGTTTGGGGAGGGTATGGACGTTAGCAGGTTATGATACTATAAACCCTGACCTTCAGATCTGCCATTTTCCCCCTGGGGGAACTATAGCCTGGAGATCAGATAATTCCAGCTCTCCAGGCCCCACCTGGAGGCTGGCAACCCTATTATATTTGCATTGGTTCATCAGAGTAAAAGCAATTAGGAAATCTAGAGGCTTTAGGACCTACACAAACTGTTTATGAAACAGCCAGCAGGATTTGTAGGAGTTTTTGTCAAGCTGAATGTTAATTGGAAAATGGCCCCCCAAAAGAGGGGGGGAAGAGTTGGAGGCATGGCTCTAGTGTGGACCATGGTGTAACTTCAGATATATAGAAACACACACACATGGGATGGGATCATGGTAGGGGTGTGAACTGTGCCTCAAAAGAGATGCTTGGGCTCTGACATACTTCAAATATGTAAATTCTGTTCACATCTTGGATGGGCCTGTGGAAATTAGGGGAATGGGGCAACTCCTCTCTCCATATTTTATTTCTCCATAAATGGATGGATGAGCATGACTTTTGCCTGCCTTTTTGTGGAGATGGATCCTCACCAGCCATCTATATTCTGAAAGTTCACAGAATAAATAAAATTCTTGAATACTTTTAGCATAGCAAAAAATTGTATAGGATCTTGTAGTTCAGATTCTGATTTTTCACCATTTTCACAAAGCTTGGTTGTCTAATGCCAGGTGTGCAAACACCTCTGTGACATCATAACATCTGAGTTGTTGGCAGCCACAGGAATTGTGATATATTGTGACACATTTTGAATGAGAACACATGGGGGAAAGGCAGCCAATGGGGTTGAGCCTCACTGCAACAGCCAGCTCAGTTTGGGAGTGGTATAGGGAGTGACAGCAGTCCCTGCTTACCTCTCCAGCTGGCGTGAGCTCACCGCCTGTCATCCCTATAATGGTCAACCAGTCACCTTTAAGGGCTAAGCTGGAATTTTTTGGTCCCCACTCGGATTGGCTGTGAGGGGGTTTCTTTTTTGCCTGCTCTGCATGGTTTGTCAGGGAGGGTTTAAATAGGCCTGTTTGTTCTAGTTAGGCCCTAACTAAGAAGGCAAGAAAAGCCTGGGTCTAGGGAAATTCAGTTAGCAAGCACCCTGATAGATATGGGACAAGGGGGTTCTCAATCTGGGTACCTATTGGCTGTGCAGTCAGGGTGGCTCAGTGAGTGCCTCCCTGGGGATTCGGGGGGCATATGACAAGCCAGAAGGCTGAGCAGTCATGGGCATAGACCGTGCTCCTCTTCCCCTCTACGCATGTTGGTGCAGGCAAGGAACAGTAAGATTCGGACAATTTCCGGATCTGAATCGGAGCCGGGGTGGTTTTGCCCAGTTAAAAGGCTTGCATTGCAAGCTTGTGGTAACCTGTGCTTTAAAAGTTAAGTTGCAGAGCAGATGTTCTTAGTTTAACACAATACTTGTCTCATGTTTTCATTCAGAGGGTGGGCAGCAAATCATGTCAGCAATATCAAGAGAGAAAGTGCAGGCGGAGAGTTTCAATTCAGGAGGTGAAAACCAGGGTTATAAGAGATCAGACAGTGAGCTGGATAATGTAGGATAATGAAAACATCAGCTCAGTAAATTATGTTGTTGAAAAAGCCAAGTTACATGTTAGAGATTATTAGGAAAGTGTTATATCTTTAATTCTGCTGCATTTAGAAAATGTGGACCATTTTGTTCATCCTGTATTACTCCTTCCAGCTTGCCAAACTAGGGAGTGTTAGAGTTCAGCTTCTTAGGAATGTATTTATTTATTTAAGGTATCTCTATGCCACGTCATCTGAGTCTTGATCAAGGTTGCTTACAATCAAAATAAATTAAAATAATTAAAATTCAAAATTATTATAAGAACAACCCATTAAAAGAAACCATGGTACATAAACAGCATAAAACAGTGCTCAGACTAGAAGCAGACCATGAAAAGATGAAAAGATAAACCCACTCATTAAAAGCCTGTATAAAAATATATGTTTTCATCTGGCACGTAGAAAACAATAAAGCACACACCAGGCAAACTTCAAAGCAGGACAGCTAAATGGAAGCTTTAGTTTTAGAAGCAGGACTTTAATGATTTTAATGATTTTCACCTGGAAAAGGCTATTGGCTCTGACCCGCTGGCCTGGATCTGGCTGGTGGGAGTAACCCTACTCCCAAAGTGCCAGAATTGTGGTGATGTGCCCGGCACAATGACGTCCCCTGGAGGTGACGTCATTGCACCGGGCCTGTTGCCAGGAGAATGCTCTAGCACTCGGTTTAAAAATTCTATGGTATCATAGAGTTTTCAGCCGAATGCTGGAGCATCCCCCTGGCGACGTGCCTAGAATGATGACATCACTTCTGGGTGACATCATTGTGGTGCACACACCAGAATATCCCGACAAAGAGGCTCCATCCCTCTGCTGGCAGCAGGTAGGGACCTGGCAACACTAATTCCTCAAGGTGGCCAACAAAAGAAGAACACTCTGCCTGGATGAGCACAGCCACAAATGTTTTCCTTTATGGGATCCTGGAAAATGTTCTTCTCATCCAGTGTTATCAAGATGTAGTTCCCCAAGGGTTAAAAGTCATTAGCAGGAAAAATATATGATGTTAGCTGGATTTTCTCAAACCCAGCAACCCTAAATTCTCTCAACTTGCGTTGCAGGCCATTCCTGTAGGAGATACAGGATGTGTAGAATGGCACATGAAGGTCCAGAGAGTGGAGGATCATGCCCGTAGCTACAGTGGGTCATCTCAGGGCCAGGCCCCCTGATTTACTACCCAGTCCTCCCCACTTCCCATCCAGCGGGTTTATTTTATTTTTCTCGCATGCCACAGCCGCACTAAGCCATTGCCCTGCCCTGCCTACCAGCAGTGTACCTCTGGCTGGCTGAGGGTGAGGCACACCACAGGGCTCGTCTGCTCCCTACTCCCGCCCTCTCTCACACACACACTTTTAAAAACTTTTACTCTCGTGTCACTCCTGTCACAGTACGGCACTGTGGAGGATCCTGGATTACATGGAGCTTTTCTCACATGATCCAAGTTCCAAAGTTTGGCACTTGAAGCTACTTCTATTGTATTTATTACTTTGACCTTGATAAAAGACCACATGTTGTCACCTGGGAAGACACAAAGGAACCCTGACAAATGACTAAGGAAAAAGGGACCTGACATTCAAAATATGAGATGCATGAATTTTGAAAGTGGAAGAGAACACTGAAAAATCTTGCTCCCTTCCACTGGGAAGGAAGCTTCCCCATGGCTTTCAGAGGAAGAAGAAATATTTTTAATGGATGCACTAGTGGAATTCCGTGCATCACTAGAATGTGCAGTGGTCTGTGGCCAGTGGGTATCCAAATGATAATGAATGGGGAATTATTATGGACATGGTCCTCTTTTGAAAAGCTGATCTGCTATGCTCTGCAGATAAAGCATAATATCAGAGACACGAAGCACAGATAATGAGATCTATTGAGATCTATTGACACTGCAATCAATATACTTAAATTGAGACTCCTATCTTGATTCCTACATACTTCTGTAGTAGAGTTCCATGTGCAGGAATCTTTCTATTGTTATCATGAAAACAGTATTGTCAAGAAACCTCCAGTGCGATCAGACACTTATCTTCTGATGTTCCGTTCCCTTCTGCTTGTTAACCTTGTCAAGGAGGGCACAGAGGAGAGCACCAACCAAACGAAACCTACAGTAATTACTGTAATTCGGAGAGATATGTATTCACTGGAGGAAGACAGTTCCACCCTCACAATCAACCTTTCTGCAACTCAAGGAAAATACAAACATGGCCCTATTCAGACAAATTAGGCATGAACAAATGTTGCACATTAAATGAGTTAAAAGACCTTGCTGGAAATTACAAGGGCTGCTTAGGGAGGCAAAGAATCCCATTAAGAGAGAAACAGGGTAAAAAAAATGGGAGGGAGGGTTCTGCTTGGATTTTTACACATAGTTATGGTACTATGCAATTTATTCTTGGTGATTCCAGTGGCAGCTTCCTAGGTGTCTAGGTGGAATACAGTGGAATACAGTAGGGAAGGAAGAACAAGCCATCCCCACCATTCATGAAAAGGTAAGTATCCAAAATAAATTATTAAAAAGGTTAACAGACAGGTATATCCTGTTGACAAGCTATAGACTTTCAGGGGAATATGTAACTTTAGGAAGAGCCTGTTAGAGTAAATGTAAGGAGGGATGGCTGAATATGTATGGCACTTGAAGGCACTATTGCAACTGGGGAGTCGATAGAATCATAGAATGTTAGAGTTGGAAGGGACCTTGCAGGTCATCTAGTCCAACCCCCTGCACTCTGCAGGAGCATAGCCAAAAGATAGCCCTACAACATACCCGAAAGATGGTTGTCCAGCCTCCGCTTGAAACGTCCAGCGAAGGAGCATCCACCACCTCCCGAGGCAGACTGTTCCACTGCTCAACCACTCTTACAGTTAGAAAGTTTTTCCTGATATTTAGCCGGTAATGACTCCCTTGTAATTTTCACCCATTAGATCTAGTCTTGCAATCCGGAGCAAGAGAGAATAGATCTGCTCCATCTTCTACATGACAGCCCTTCAAATACTTGAAAACTGCAATCATGTCCACTCTAAGTCTTCTCTTTCCCAGGCTAAACATACCCAACTCTGTCAGCCTTTCCTCATAAGACTTGGATTCAAGTAAGGGGGGGATATGAACTTTGTTGGCTGCCAAAGAGCAGCCTCAAAAATCGATGAAAACCCAACACAGTTCCTGTCTTCTTATTTCTGGAGTTTCAGTACAAAGTGTCTATTGAGTTCTTTCAACAGCCACAGTGGGTGGAAGTTTCAAATCCTGCTATATCTTCGTGTTCTGAAGAATGAGTTGCTTCCATAATACAAAGCCAAAGCTATGCCATTGTCCTAGAGCTTTGTGTATGATACACTATGTATAAAAGACCACTTCAGTGAAGGAGCAGCCCCACATATTCCTTTTCAAAACCTTGCCTATTTGCTGAAACAAAGAACAAATCTGTGACTGATTATTGAAGTGTAGCTTGATTTAACAATCTCTGATGGAAATATGCATCTTCAGTCTTATTTTATACACTGGACAAACTGGTACATTTAGTGCTAAGAGAAATACAATAAATATCACAGGGAACATCATAGTGTACAGGTTTTTAATTTCAGTTCTTGTAAGAATTCATAATTATGCTTCTATGCAACTAATGTCTTATCCCCTTCACTATCAGTCATGAGTATCTAAGGTTATGTTCATGCTACAGGTACATTTGAGGAATGAAGTAACAGCCATTTCAGATCATAAATTATAGGCAGAGATTTCATATCAACCAAGGAACTCCACAACTCCTGCCCAATAGGTCTGCTAGACTCGCCTGACATTTGCCACTCCTCCCCCTGGAGGATACTCCCTGCAGCTTCAGACCACTCCCACAGTATCTGAACTAACAAAGAGGAGTTATATAGTGCTACAGAATGTGAATGGATATCTAAGAGCCCTCTAAATCTTTACATTGGTCTTTAATCCCAGATTCAGCTCCAACTCTTTGTCCTTCTCTTCAAAGCCCTCCATGGCCTATTCCCCTTTCTCTCTGTGTTGTCATATCTTCCTAACAGATCTCTGGATAACATTTCTGCTCCCACTCTTCCACCACATTCAGCTGTGCAAGTTTTCCTGCTCCTTAATCTGACTCTCCCAAACCACAGCTATGATGCCTTCTCCATCCCTGCTTTCTAAACCCTTCTCAAAAATCACGTTTCCCAGAAATCCTTTGGCATAACCCCCCTATTGAAATTAAGCTAAAATAAATGTAACTGAAACAGGTTTTCTTTCTCCTTTTAAAGAACTTTGGTTCCCAATGGCTGCAATCACATTGCAGGCTTGGTGCGAACTGGTGGCACCTCTATTTGTGGTGATTTAAATAGCTGTGAAAAGGGATGACTAGACAGTATATCCTGAAGTGGCTCCTCCACGCATTGGTCCCATGCTGAAGCATCCACATTACTGGCACCTCAACTACCAAGCGTAGCCCTTGCTGGCAATGGGGGTTGCTTATAATCATATGTGCTTATGCACACATCCCTACCAGGCGAATGCCCACATACACAACTGAGATGGAACTGATTGTTCACATTTCTCATCTGGCATCTGTTCCCAACAGGGGGGTTCAGATGTTGGGAAAACGGAGTGGAAGTGCTGGTATATGTAAAGACTGAACTTTTCCCCGGTGTTGACAAACTCCACTTACAGGACAGGCCGGACGTGGGTGCTGACAACTAGGGCATGGAAGGCAGATGCTGTTGTGCTCCTTAAAACTGCAAAGGCAATGCAACTATGTTGGTGCGAACTACTTGTGTGACTGCAGCCTTAGAATTCTGCTCTGATTCAAAGTTTGGTTCAGGCTTTGAATGCAGCCTTTTTGTGAGTTAAGTAGAGTTCAAAACTGCCTTGCTGGGAAAAAGAGCACAGTGACCTTGTACAGCCTAGATAACAGCACCTGCAGAAAGGAGTGAGTGTCATGGGTGCTGAGGAAGGGCCGTTGCCAGCTCCAGCAGAACCCACAGCTGGCCCCTCTGAAAGTTCAGAGATCAGCAATTTGCCATCACTACCTGCATTGGCACCTGGCTCAGAAACAACTGACAAGGAGCAGCCACAAATGGAAAACCCTCCCGACTCGCCCCCGAGAGTTGCTTGCTTACAAGACCGACTCCGGACTTCCGGTCGACGGAACAGCGATGGCGGACGCTCTCCTCACAATGGAGGAGGGCGAATCGCACACCAGCGGCCTGGAGGGGTGCCACCTCAAGTGACACCCCGACGAAGCCTTTGTGATAGGCTCCAGGTGAGGGGGCTTTTGAGGGGTAGCCTCTTTGATGGCATAATGCAGGAGAATTGAGGCTCCCCTCCGCCCCAACAGTCCAGTCGCTAAATGGCCTTTGGGCGTAAGCTGGACTAACCGGGACAAGCACCGGAGATCGAGCGGAATGGCGTAAAACCGAGCGTGGTCAGATAAGCTGGCCAACAATGAACATGAGTTCTGAATAAAAACGGAGTAGTTTGAAAAGCGATCCCCCCACCCATGATTGGAAACAGAGATTGCAAAGAGGGACGCCTCTTTTGCGAATGAGCGGTAGACACGAAGGGGGGAGAGGGGAGGAAGTAAACCGAAAGTGTTTTGAGAGACTTATCTGAATTGCGAAGTCATTTGGTGAGTTTTCTGAGTTGTGGGGAAGCGGCAGAAACTGTAAACAAAACGGGAAAGATGGCGGCCCAGCAGAGAAAGTTTAAAATGAAGCCAGGCGGGCAGAGTCCAAGACTGGAAGAAGGAGCAGATGTCCTCAAACTCCTGGCGGATATGCTCAAGCCGGTGATGGAACAACTCGATGGTATTAAAAAGCAATTGACTGTGATGAATAAAAACTTTGCGACACAGCAGCTTCAGCTGAACAAAACAGAGAAAAAAGTGGAGCAGGCAAACGAGAAAATTAAAGAGATTGACACCACGAGTAAGAAGTTGCAGAAAAGGATGGGAGAGGTGGAAATGAAGCAGAATTGCCAAGAGAATCGAGTCTTGCAGCTTCAGATGGAAAAAGCTAACATGATTCTCAGGTTTCAGGGGGTTCAGGATTCTGCGGCAGAAAAGAGTGCAGGATATGCCAGAGTGGTATATGATTTTAGAGACAGAAAGCCGAAGTAAAGGCAGAAGGACTTGGAAAATGGCCTTTTGAAGTGAAGAATAAGAAGATGATCAGAGACATCTCTCATAACAACTAACAAAATAACATACAAGAAGCGAATTGTTATAAGCACGAACTCAACAAGTATATTGTGATAATAAAACTAATGATACTAACATAGTTACTAACAGTGAAAAGATCTCCTGCTCTTGGGGTTTTAGTCTAGTGTGGTTTGCTTTTCTTTATCCCTAGTTGTAGTCCCTTCCCTATATTTCTTTTTAGTTTATAGTATATGAAAAATAAAAAAATATCCCTATGGGGATTAAAAAAAAAAAAGACCGACTCTGGCAGGACTTAGCAACAAGGCAACGTGCAGCTCGTTTGCGGAGCAGACGGTCCATGAGTCCTGAGTTTTGACAGACACTTGGCTGCTGGTGCCACTGCACTAATTGGAAATAGCAGCAGAGGGCTATTTAGCTTCAGGCTCTATGCTGGCTCCTTTTTGGAAGTAAATTCGTCAAACTGCAACGCCTTGTGTTTACTCCACCTCCTGGTTCCAGACCTCGTTCCTGCTCCTCTCCTCTGGCTTCTGACTCTGGCTTAAACGACCTTGCTTCTGGTTTGTGCTTTGGACTTTCGCTCTCGGTTCCTGCTCCACTCATTTTGGCTCAAGACCCCGGACTGAACTTGGACTTCCCTCTGCCTGCACCCCAGACCTTGACAGTGAGAAGCCTGGAACCGGCTTTCCAATTAGCCACATTCCTTTCAATTAGGCCCATGATTTTCACTTGTGGGAAAGGGGCTGAGCTTAGCTGCAGATTGGCTTTGTTCATTCCCCTCAGGTCAGACTACCATTTACCGTATATCACCTGTTCATCCATCGGTTCAACACTTTGGCTATGTGTCATCACGTTTTAACGGACCTTATTGGTTCATAGACCTGGAACCACAAGGGTCCCTTTACCCATAAAGACACGTGATTCTATTCTATTTACAGTGCGATGGTGGCTACTCAAGACCTAGCCATGTAGACACCTTCTTGCTCATTTCAGCCATCTTGGATAATTGCTTGCATAAGCCATTCAGCTCTGGTCTGTGGTGACTTGGGAGTAGAGCCACTTTGGATCACTGGAACTTCCGTTGGAGAATGGGTAATATCTTGTAGCTTGGAACCAATGTAATACAGTTTTAGTTAGCCTTTAAATCTCTAGCTTTGTTGTGTTTTATTCAGTGTCTTTTGTTCCTGTTTGAAGTATTCTTGCACCTTAATAAAATACATATTTTAACTTATTTGTGGCTATTTGCTTTCACAGTCCTCAGTCTAAGTCTTGACTGGTAAATCACCTACCATTGTAACTGTCTTTTTTGTGAGAAATGCCTTCTGTGAGCCTACCTCACAGGGTGGACTTTCTAATTTAGACCCAGGAAGGTTAGAAGCTTTGCCCTTTGGCTTCTATTGGGTTAGTTAAAGAGGCTGGTGGCAGACAACCAAGCTGGTGTGTGAACAGTCACACCCCAGAGTCTTTGTAATTTTGTGTTGCAGCCCTTTAACAAAAGGTGCTTGGCCAGGGCTGGGCTAGGTGACCTTTTGATATCCCTGTCTATGCTTCTTCATCTCCCTGTGTCAAACTTTTGTTTGTGACCTCTCTGGAGCAGGGATGCATTATATGGACCAAGGGTCTGCTTCAGTATAAGGCAGCTCCATGTATATGTATATAATCTATGCCATGCACACTAATGACACATATAAATAATAATACAACGTCAGATGCAAGAGCATTCAAAGCATTGTTCTACACAAGTCATTTAACCATGATTAATTAATTGAGTGAAGAGAGATCAACAGTGCAATCCTAAACATTATGCTCAGAAGTAAATCCCATTGAGTTCAATGGCATTTACTCCATAGTAAACACACTTGGACTGCAGCCCAACTTGTATACATGTATATGTGAACTAACCAGTCTGAGAGGGGATCATATAAGCATGAGCTTTTGAAACCCTATTTCTTCTGGGAAGCTCAGCATTGTCAGACTGTACAGTCCAATAACCAAAGTGAAATATCTACCTGGTAGTAGATTTACTACTCCATTTAAAGCAAAGAAATAAAACTGTCTAATGTAGCAAAAATGTAGTCAAATGTAGACCTCATCAGCCATATAGATTAACAAGGGAAGAAATCTGCTGTCAAAATGCTGTAAATAATCAAAGGGAAAGTCTTCTTTGAACATCTTAACACTGGAGATGCTTGAGAAAAGCTGTTTTCCTTACAAGAGAGAGTGTCTTTTAAGATTTTCTCACTCAACTTGAAACAGCACATCTTTAATTCATATTTCCAAACAAAAATTTCACATTTGTACTCCAGGTTTTGGGGGCATTTTTTCTCCCCTAGAAGCAACAATGATAAATGCCTCCCACAGCTCTGGCACCACTACAGGGTTGCTTAAATGTAATAATGAGGATAGCACCATAATCTACATTCATAATACCCATGCTAAGAACACTCTGTTAAATAAATTATAATTCTGTCACTAATTTCAGTGTCCAAACCATGTTCCCATATGGATTATGAGCTATAGATCATGGAGAGGGATTGTGGCTCAGTGGAAGAGCTTCACTTTTGCATGCACAAGGTCCCAGGTTCAATCCCTAGCATCTCCAGTTAAAAGGACCAGGCTGTAGGTGATGTGAAAGACCTTTGCCAGTCTCAGGCCCCGGTCACACGGGCAGGAAACTGCGGGGGGGAAGCGTGGCTGTTTGCCCTGGGGCAAACTAACACACAGTAAAGCGATCATACCTCCTGTGGAGGTTCTGTGGAGGTACCGTGGAGCTTCTGTGGTTACGGAGAGGCGTCGATCACAACACATGCCTGCGCGCAACGAAGAAGCGCGCGGCGCGGCGAACTAGTTTTCTTTTTTTGTGTTCACTACGAATGCGCATGCTCCGTTGGGTGCATGTGCGCAACCACGGGGACTTGGGAAAAAAAAACCTTTTTCACAAGGGGACATGGGTGGGCGCCGGATGCCACCGGAAACGTGATCAGACGCCCGCCCTTGCCCCGCAGTTTCCGGAAACTAGTACCTCCAAGGTACTAGTTTTTTGCTGCGCGGTTTCGGGAGGAAGCCTCGGTTGTGCCACAGAAGCGCTACGCTCCCCAGATGTGCTGGTGAGATCGCGCCCGGAAACTCCGCCTGTCTTCCGTATCTCTTGCATGGCTAATGTTGCGTGTGACCGCAGCCTCAGTAGACAATACTGACCTTGATGGACCAATGGTCTGATTTATGTGTTTTCATGTATGGGTTCTTTTAGCCGCTCCCTCAAATTTCATATATTTGCTCAGTATAAACTTTCACTAGCAGATTTTGTTTTCTGAACTTGTGCCTACTCAGTAATATAAATATTCACATGGTGTAATAGAGATTATCTTTAGCACTCTCCCAAAATAAAGGCACAAGGTAGATAGACTGGAGTGTAACTAGTTCATATAAATGGCTGATCTGTGACATAACCTATTATTGTAATTATGGGTAGGCTGTGCTTGGCAGCCTTTCATGGCTACCACACTCTGGCTTAAACACAGTCAGCAGTTCATTGCTGGCTTTATTTATTTTCACCTGCACATAATTTGAGCCGAGAGTTGCCAAGCTTCATCTCCTTCCCTGAATGTGCCAAACAGGCAACTAAGATTTTTGTCAGTGCTGTTTAGCACCAATGGCATTTCTTCCCAAACCCACTTCATCACAGAATCACAGATGATCATCACAAAATCAAAGATGAAGAAATTAGAGTCTTAAAGGACATTACATTCAAAATAAGAAAGAAGAGGTTGCCGTAAGTGTGCTTGCCAATTCACCTTACCTATAATTAGAAACCCTCCCTGTTCCAGCCAACATAGTTACGGCCAACAAGTCCAAAAGGGGGGGGCAGCTTTCCTTTCCCTTCTGAGGCAACATGAGTCAGGTGAAAAGGTCCCTTAAAGTGCCAGTCATAGGAGACCTCAAAAATTCCTTCTTGGCTCCAAAGCAACCAGCTAATTCCATGTTTTTCCAAGTAGGACTGCCAGGTCCCACTTCCAGTGGTGGTGTGGGGAAAAAGAAAAAGAAAAGACCTCTTTTACTGACAGGAAGTCATTACCATAGAGTTCCTCATTATTCTTAAAGCTAACCAGAAGTGACAAAGAGTAGCTCTAGGAATGGCCAGGCAAGAATTTACTCTAAGGCAAGAGTTTCTAGTGATTCCTAGAGCTACCCTTTGTCACTTCCAGTTAGCTCTAAGAACCACCAGGAAGTCTATGGTAATAACTTCCTGTAAGTAGTTGAGGCCCTATTTTCTTTTTAATTATTCTCCTGGGACTCTGCCTCTCCCACAACCCTCCTGCCAGTTACCAGGCAACCCTAGCTCCAAGGGAAAGTGAATGAGCAATAGCATGCTGCAAGTGCTTGTATGGAGGAGGCAGAGAACTATTTTTATGTTCTTCTACTTGCTATGCCCCATAAACTAGGTAATTAAATACCCAAGCAAATGAAGCCTTGTTCCTTATTTGATTTAAAAAGGGCAAAAATAATTGTATGCCTGGCCCCAATGACTGTGAATGTATTTGTTATGATGGCACCATCTAACATATAGCTGTTGGTTTCCATGTGCCAGCAAATATAATCCATACTGCCAACCATTCCCTTCAGAATGAAAAGATTTCCCTTCGTTCACTTCAAGTTATTCTTTTGTTTTCTCACTTTTTCTACCTATTAAATTGTGGGTCCTTAGTTGGATTCTGATGCCTGAAAATAAATTTAAAATGAATTCAAAATGGAGCCAGACTTTTGAAATTCAAAATGTGCTATATTTCAAACAACTTTTTTTAAAAATAAAAAATCCTACACTTTGTTAATACGTTTGAACCCAATGATCTTACAAGTTTTGCAGATTCTCTGTGAGAATTCACCAGCAACTTTATACCTGAGGTATTACAAGCTCTGGATTCAATAGATAAAATAAAATACCATAAAATGCAGAAGTTGAGGATGTTAGTGTTCTTTGATTTTTCTAAAGTTGTTGGGAAAAAAGCATAGATTTTCTGCAAAGCGATCTGGATATGATCTATCGGACATATCCAGAATTGATTAAGAAAAAGAACCTGCCTGGGGAGATAGTGGCGAGATTCTCTAAAAGATCAACAACAGATGTGGTGCTCAAGGCCATGAATGGGAAAACCTTAAAAATCAAAGATGAAGAAATTAGAGTCTTAAAGGACATTCCATTCAAAATAAGAAAAAAGAGGACCCAATACAAAAATTTAATCAGCTTTTTGCAGAAAAACTCCAACCCCTACAGATGGATAATACCCGAAGGACTTGTCTTCAACTACAAAGATAAAAAAGAAAAGATAGACTTTGTTTTAAAAGCGAAGATGTTCTTGGAACAGCAACAAAGACCAACGAATGAAAAAGATACAGCAGAGGAACAAGATATTGAAGAAGAAACTAGCACACATGGGTCGGGAGGCCCAGAATCTACAGTGAGCAGTAATCCAGAAGAAGACTCTGAATCAGAATTAGGGGGGGCAGCCCTAAAAGTCCTGAAAGTCAAATGTAAATTTAATAAGAAGAAAAATAAAGGGAACAAACAGATATAACAGAATTGTATAAGTTTAAAAGTTTTATTATTTGAGATGTACTTACTTGATTCAATTATATATTTACCAGTTTGTAATAGAAGTGGCAGAAAGCAGCTATATTCCAAAAATTATATTTTCTATGGAGAAAGCTTTAACCAAATATGCGTATAAACATTACATATGAACCTTGTATAGCTTATTTTAGTCTAGTGTCAGTGTTTGTAGTGTTTTTGTAGTGTTTGTAGTAAGAAAATAATTTTAAAAAATCAAAAGGAAAGGAAAGAAGGATAGATTTTTTAATTTATATTAAAAAAATGTCTCATTATTTGGTGTAGACTGCTCATGTGGCTATACATACTACTGGCATAAATAACAGGGAAGCCAACTAGTTTAAACAAAACAGGGAATGTGAAACAGTTCTAATTTAGTTGAAAGGCTGATTTCTGTCTTATACTGACACAAGCAGATTCCTGAAAGCCAACTTCATCCATGTTTCGAAAACTGACATCACACATATACTTGGCCACTTTCACTTTCTCTGCCTTTCAGTACTGTGATGCATTGTGTACTATGTTGTTTTGCCCATGTGGGAAAGGCCACAATTTATCTTGCCCTGCACTGTACGAATTTTCCACTATATTTGACAAGTAGAAATTGATTCAGTTCCACCAGTAAGGAAAAGTCATCCTTATCTACCACTAGCCTGATACCTGTGCTTTGTTACGGTATTTAAGTTTCATAAATCCATTTATAATACCGATGACATAAAGTTTGAAATGTGACATTTGTTGTAGGAATTTTAGAGGAGAAGATTGTAGTGTAAAAATGAAGTGAGACATACATACTTTTTCTCTCTCTACTGAAGGACCTCTCTGTAGACCACATTGGTGGTTCTGCCCTCAGGTGCTAGGATCACCAGGCTCCTTGATGAGCTCACTCTGGAGCAGGTGACATAGAACTGTGCATTTCTGAAGCAGTCATCTGTTAAGTCAATTCCTGCCACCTTCCACGAAAGTGATGGCCTCTCTATTTGTGTCCCTGGATTGTTTTGCTCATATGGAGACTGTGTTGTTCTGAGCACCTCAGGGTGATTTTGCTGGTACATGACCTCTGCAGCTCAGTGCCCCGCAGGAGTACTATGTGCAAATGTCTTTGCTGCATTCCTAAGTTGCCTTCTCCTGGCAGCTGCCTGTCCAGTGTAAAAGGGAGAGGGGGGAAGAGTATTAGAAGCCACTGTGGAGGCAGAGCTGGCAGGATCACTAAGGTGTTACTGGTGGGGCGGGCTCCCTCGTGGCTTTAAGCCCCCTGCGACTGCTGCTGCACCTGACAGACAACCACCTGTTAGGTATAGGAGGTGGGGGGGAGTGTGTTGGAAGCCATCAGAGAGGCTGGGCCAGCAGCATCGCTAAGGTGATCCTGCTGGGGCAGCATCTCTGATGGATTAAAGTACCCTGACCCTGCTCCTACACCTGACAGACACCCGCCAGTTGTCACAATTGCCCTGGTGGGGCAGGCTAGGCAAGGCACAGAGTATCCAAAAACACAGGCTGAGATCAGAGCACCAGATAGGCAGAGAAACAAAAGCATAATCCAAAATATCAGGTCACTTGCACAGTCTAAGGACTACCAGAGACTGGCAGTCAGTTGTAAAGCCGAAAGCCGTTGTTCAGTCAGGTTACACATTCCAAGGTCAGGGAGCCAGAAGAATGATGTCATGCAGTCTGGAGTCAAAAAGCCGAGGGAGTCAAGCAGAAAGTCAGGAAACAAGACGCATGGTCCGAGGTGCAATAATTCAATCATGTGATCAGTTGCCAGCATGATTTGGATAGTGAAGAGAGCTGCCTTAAAAGCCCGTTCCCCTTTGTCACTAATTACTGGCTGATTACAGAGTCCTGGGTCCCGTAAATACTCAGGACTCAGAGGACGCCTCCCATGCATGTGTGCTTCCTTACGCCGGGTTGTCAAGTCCCATCTCCTTTGGTCTCGTAAACAAGCTACAGGTGGGGGGGGAA
>NW_015161432.1:588117-600470 GCF_001447785.1 Gekko japonicus
TATATATATATATATATATTAGCTTAAACAGAACTGATAGGCTGAATCTCAACAGCACCTTTACTGAGTGTGTGTAACAGTTGCATCTGTTCAGATTACAGTCTATAGGCTTCTTAACCCTTTAACAACATTGTAAATAAACATGAATCTTACATTGGAATATATTTCTACCCCAAGGCAAATTCCAATGTATCGTGAGATGGAAGAAGTACTCTCAAGAACCAAAAACATTTGAGGTGGCAGAGTCATTGTGTTTAACAATACACAGAGCCTGAAAGCACACTTTCACATATGGCAAAATATTTCCTTTGACTATATACATTCTCCCTTTCCATATTAAATAACTCAGGTCAGTTTTGCTCCTTTAGCTTTTTTAAAAAAGGGGAAAGCTATGGTTTGAACCTCAAGTACTACCCAACTACATAAACTTTCATGAATTAAAAATGTTAATTAATTACTTTCAAGGAAAATAAGGCATTTCAATAGCACAGTTGTCTGCAAAAGCACCCTCTTCCACATGCTGTTTACTAAAAAGCAAAAACATGTAAACATATCACAAGTTACCACCCTCCTGCCGTTTACCCTCCTGTATGTTTCTCATTTAGTGGCTACCCAGAAGCAATTCACCAGTCTATTAAGTATTCATGTTTTTGATTCCTTCTTTTCTGATTAGCATTCAAAATGAAGACTTTGCACATCTCATCTGTAGTGAATGCTACATGTTCTTTTTTTTTATCCATTACATCAAAGATGGGGTTTTGGAAGGCCTAGGCCTCGATCAGATGCAGAAGTTGCCGTGGGAGCAGCACAAATGCCGGGCGAATTATAAGGGTGCGATCACACAGTAACATCCGGCCAGCATAGCGCACCCGTCGCAGCAGGCTGAAGATGCGGAGTAAAAAGGTACCACTAGCAAACAGCTTGTGACGGGCCACTGACTACTCTTTTCATGTGATCGCTCCAGCGTGCTCCTCTTGCATCGTTGGAGCGTGCCGGGAACGTGCGCCGAGGAAGGAAACTGCCTTCGCGTCTTCTCGCGTTTGCAGCGGGACACACTGTGCTGGTGCAAAAAGCCATGCCTCCCCCCCCCCGCGCATTTCCCGGTACGTGTGACCGGGACCCCAGTCATGTATGCCTCTGCAAATTCAGTAGCTAATGTGTGTGGATTAGATTACAGATAATTCATTCATTCATTCATTCATTCATTCATTCATTCATTCATTCATTCATTCATTCATTCCCTGCCTTTTTCCACAATGGAGACCCAAAGAAACTTATAACATTCTAACCTTTTCCATTTTATGATTTTGTGCTAACAGGATAGATCCATGTTTTTAAAACTTTTTTTAATGGTCTGCTTTTAGCCTGGGGGCTGTTTTAGGAATATCATTGCTGACAGTTGCATGTTTTTATTCTGTTTTTATGACTTGTTTGGATTATTAATTTCTTATGTGGTTTGATTTTATTGCTTTTGCTTTGTTAGCCGCCTCAAGCAGCTGTCTAGAAGGGCAGTGTACACATTTCCTAAATAAATCAGTGTTCAGACATGCATGCATTGCCTGCCAGGTAGGAGGTATAAACATAGTGGCCTCTGTCCTGAGTTTCTGACAATGGAAGGGCATGTCTGTCATTGCAGAAGAAAGGCAATATCAACCACTTTCCCCCTGCTACACAAGAACTTACTGTGCTTCCCAGTCTTGTTGTTGTTGTTGTTGTTGTTCAGTCGCACAGTCGAGTCCGACTCTTCACGACCCCATGGACCACATCACACCAGGCCCTCCTGTCTTCCATTGTCTTCTGAAGATTGCTTAATTTCATGTTCGTTGCATCTATGACACTGTCTAACCATCTCATCCTTTGTCATCCCCTTCTTCTTTTACCTTCAATCTATCCCAGTATCAGGGTCTTCTCCAGTGAGTGCTCCCTTCTCATTTGGTGGCCAAAGTATTTGAGCTTCAGCTTCAGTATCTGGCCTTCCAGGGAACAGTCAGGGTTAATTTCTTTTAGGATTGACTGATTTGATCTCCTTGCAGTCCAAGGGACTCTCAAGAGTCTTTTCCAGCACCATAATTCAAAAGAATCTATTCTTCAGCACTCGGTCTTCCTTATAGTCCAACTCTCACAGCCATACATTAATACTGGGAATACCATTGCTTTCACCATATGGACTTTTGTTGGCAGAGTGATGTCTCTACTTTTTATTATGCTGTCTAGGTTTGCCATCACTTTCCTCCCAAGGAGCAGGCGTCTTTTAATTTCATGACTGCAGCCACCATCTGCAGTGATCTTGGATCCCAGGAACATGAAGTATGTCACTGCTTCCACGACTTCCCCTTCTATTTGCCAAGGAGTGATGGAGCCAGATGCCATGATCTTAGTTTTTTTGATGTTGAGTTTCAAGCCAACTTTTGCGCTCTTCTCTTTCACCCTCAGCAAGTGAGTGTTTAGGTTGTCTTCACTTTCTGCCATTAGAGTGGTATCGTCTGCATATCTGAGACTGTTGATGTTTTTCCCAGCAATCTTAATTCCAGTTTGTGATTCATCCAGGCCGACATTTCACATGATGCACTCTGCATATAAATTAAGTAAGCAAGGTGACAATATACATCCTTGTCGAACTCCTTTTCCAATGTTAAACCAATGAGTTGTTCCATATCTGGTTCTAACTGTTGCTTTTTGACCCTTATACAGGTTTCTCAAGAGACATGTGAGGTGGTCTGGTACTCCCATCTCTAAGGACTTGCCATAGTTTGTTGTGATCCACACAATCAAAGACTTTAGCATAGTCAATGAAGCAGAAGTAGATGTTTTTTCTGGTACTCTCTTGCTTTCTCCATAATCCAGTGAATGTTGGCAATTTGATCTCTAGTTCCTCTACCTCTTCGAAACCCAGCTTGTACCTCTGGCAGTTCTCTATCCACGTACTGCTGAAGCCTAGCTTGTAGGATCTTGAGCAAGACCTTGATAGCGTGTGGAATGAGTACAATTGTGCGATAGTTTGAACATTCGTTGGCATTGCCATTCTTAGGGATTGGAATATAAACTGACCTTTTCCAATCCTGTGGCCACTGCTGTGTTTTCCAAACTTGCTGGCAAATTGATTGCAGGACTTTAACAGCATCATCTTTTAAGACTTTTAATAGCTCAGCTGGGATAACATCACTTCCACTAGCTTTATTGTTAGTAATGCTTTCTAAGGCCCACTTGACTTCGCATTCCAGGATGTCTGGCTCGAGGTCAGTGATTACACCGTCGTGGTTGTCAAGGACATTGAGGTCCTTCTTGTATAGTTCTTCTGTGTATTCTTGCCATCTTTCCTAATCTCTTTTGCTTCTGTTAGGTTCCTACCGTTTTTGTCCTTTATCATGGCCAGCTTAGCATGGAATATTCCCTTGATTTCTCCAATTTTCTTGAAGAGATCTCTAGTCCTTCCCATTCTATTGTTCTCCTCTATTACTTTGCATTGTTCATTCAAGAAAACCTCTTTATCTCTCCTTGCTGTTCTCTGGAAAACTGCATTCAGTTGGGTAAATCTTTCCTTTTCACCTTTGCCTTTCACTTTCCTTCTTTCCTCTGCTATTTGTAAAGCTTCATCATACAGCCACTTTACTTTCTTGCATTTCTTTTTCTTTGGGTTGGTGGTGATTGCTGCCTCCTGTACAATGCCATGAACCTCCGTCCATAGTTCTTCAGGCAGTCTATCAAATCTAGTCCCTTAAACCTTTTCTTCACCTCCACTGTATATTCATCAGGGATGTGATCTAGGTCAAACCTGAATGGCCTAGTGGTTTTCCCAACTTTCTTCAGTTTAAGTCTGAATTTTGCAATGAGTAGCTCATGGTCTGAGCCACAGTCAGCTCCAGGTCTTGTTTTTACTGACTGTATAGAGCTTCTCCATCTTTGACTGCAAATGATATAGTCAATCTGATTTCGGTATTGCCCATCTGGTGATGTCCATGTGTAGAGTCGCCTCTTAGGCTGTTGGAAAAGAGTGTTCACTATGACCAGTGTGTTCTTTTGTCAAAACTCTGTTAGCCTTTGCTATGGAAATTGGCAAACCCAAAAAAACTTTGGAGTTGCCAGCAAATTCTGGGGGCATCCTACCCCAAAATGTCTTTAACCTTCCCCTGGTCCATTTCTATGACCTGTGGGGAGATGTGGTAGCCCAAGAAATAAATTTCTGGTGTGTGGAACTCGCACTTAGACAGTTTGGTGAACAGTTTGTGCTTGTGCAACTTTCTGAGGACCTCTCTCACCAACTGCACATGGGAGGTCTTGTCGGGGGAGTAAATCAGAATGTCGTCCAAGAAAACAAGCACCCGCTTAAACAGGTGCTCATGCAACACTTCATTTATCAAATTCATGAAGACCCCTGGGGCTCCCTGAAGCCCAAAAGGCATCACCAGATATTCGAACTGCCCTAGAGGAGTATTGAAAGCGGTCTTATAGTCATCCACTTCTCTTATGCGCACCCGAAAGTAAGTGTCGCGCAAATCAAGCTTGGAAAAGATTTTCCTTTTAGCTGCTTCAGTGATCAATGGCACTGGGTACGCATTTGTAGAGGAGACAGCATTCAACCCTCTATAGTCTGTGCACAGACGTAAACCTCCATCCTTCTTTTTTGGGAGGAGAACAGGAGCTGCGTACGGGGAGGAAGCGGGTCAGATGAAACCTCGCACAAGGTTTTTGTCAATAAACTTCTGCAACTCCACTTTCTCCCAGGGGCTCATGGCATAGATTTTCCCCTTTGGCATTTTGTGCCCCGGCAGCAGCTCGATGGCACAGTCAGAATTGCGATGGGGGGGCAGCTCATCAGCTTCGGCTTCACCAAACACTTGAGCCAGATCCCTATATTCCTGAGGGATTTGTTTTAGTTCCTCAGCAGCTAAGCACGCTCGAACCTGGTCACTGACAGGCATCACCCCCCACTTCGGGTTCCAGAGGTGGCTATGGCATCTGGGGGAGATGAACTTTACCACTCTGTCCCCCCACAAAATATACAGAGCATGCCCATGGAGCCATGGGTTTCCCAGTACCAAGGGGAATCTAGCCCCTGGGGCCACGATAAAGGTCCTTTCCTCCCAATGGTCCCCTGCCCCCATGCAATGGTACAGTCTTGTATTTACAGGGTTCTTTCATCGAGGATCCATCCATTTGGGTAAATACTAAGGGCTCGGTCAACCTGACCACATCTGCATCCAAGGTAGCGACCAGGGAGGGGTTAATTAAATCTTGCCCGCACCCCGAGTCGATGAGGCCTCAGACCCTGATGTGTGTGCCCAGCGTGGGATTTATCAAAGTCACAGTCACAAAAAAGAGGGGTGGGTAGTTGCTCACCACTTCTGGCGCTTCCATTGTGGGGTCCTGCTGCTCTACGCCACTTACAGCAGGACCTGGCCTTTTCCTGCTGTCTCCGTCTCCTCCTCCCCACTTGACTCGTATTCCACTTTGGCTTGAAGGGCGTGGGGCCCTTTCGCTTTCGCTGTACTCTTCCTAGGGGTGAAGTCGCTCCTGCACTTGTCACCTTCTTTCCCCGGCACACATCTACCTTCTCCCAAAGGTCAGTTAGCGGTGAAATGGCCATGATCCCAACATCTTAGTCACAGCCCTTGTTTCATCCACTGCTCCCTGACCGATGGCCCCGCAGCCCCGGCTTTTGCTTTGGGGTGGGGATGCGTCGGCGTTGTTCTTCCGCCCACGACTGCGTTATCCAGGCACATAGTGTGCAAATAGCTCTTGGCACTCTCAGACTCCTGCATCCAAGCGTCCAAGGTCCGCGGGTCTCAGGTCCCCAGAACCGCATTTTGGATCTCTGTATTCAGGCCCAACCTGTACTGCTGGGTGAACACTGGGTCTGTCCAGTCCCGGATTTTGGATGCCTGCCGATGGAATTCAGTGGAATACCCCCGAACCGCGTTTCGAATCTCTGCATTCAGGCCCAACCTGTACTGCTGGGTGAACACTGGGTCTGTCCAGTCTTGGATTTTGGACGCCTGCGGATGGAATTCAGTGGAATACTCCCGAACCGTTAACTTGCCTTGCTTGAACGTCCGGAGGAATGCCTCCACTTTTTCATCCGCCGTGCGGTCTTCGAACCGGGCTCGCAGCGCCCACATGAAGGCATCAACGCTCTCTAACTCCCTCACCTCCAGGTTGTGGAGCCCCACATACCAGCTTGTCACTGCACCTCGCAGGCGGGAAGCGATGAAATCAACTTGCGTCTCCTCGTCGGGGAACAAGTGAGCCCAGCGTTCAACAAACTTCATCACCCGCATGATAAAGAATGACAGGTTCTCTGGGTTGCCATCAAACGTTACGTCCAATAAGTCTTTAGGTCATGGCATCACCAGGGAGGGGGGGAGCTGGAACCACTGGTAGCGCCGGGGGTTGTGGCTGGCCCGGTGACGGTGGCGGCGGAGGAGGAGGGGGGCGGTGGAGGTGGTTGCAGGACTGGCAGGCCAGGCCCCAGGCTCGGGGCTGGCACTGGAGGGGGACGCTGTGGCAGAACCTGAGGGGCAGCCAGTTGGGTCTGCACCACTTGAACCACTGTCCCCGGAAGGTTATGGAGTAATTGTCCCATGTCACACATAATAGTGCGACAGTCTAGTTCCAACACATCCAATCTCCCATCCACGTCCAAACCTGGACTCACCGACGATCTCGGTGGGAATGAGATGGGTCGACTCGGGGTAATTCCAAAGCTCCCGGAGCTAGACCATGGATCAAAGATGCTGTCCTGACTCCTACTCCCTAGTACCGACCAGGTAGTTTGTGTGGAGTCACCTAGATGCCTGCCCCAATCCCTCTTTTTACAGTGGTAGGTCACCCCTCTTTCCAAGTGCACCGGGATGAACGAGATTGTCGACCTCAGGATGGCCCCTCCATCCGTAGAGGCTGGCACGCCAGGGTTTGGCATTGTTATTGGCACCCCCGTTCCCACTGTGGTGGTCGGGAGTGTCACCGGTGCCCCCGTGGTAGTCGGAGTAGGGGCCGCCATTGTGATCAGGTAGGTGCCGCCGTTGTTGTCAGGGTAGGCACTGCCATTGTGATCGGGGTAGTGCTCTCTGTCCCACCGGGACCGCTCATCTCGTTCTCAAGAGACTCGGCTCGATGGAGAAAAGAAAAGGATTCCTAACAATTTCTGTCAGGTTCCACAGCAAGTAACTCTTCACACCCGTTTCCTAAGAAGTGTTATGCTTTATTAGTGTACAAGACTGGTACCATGTCCACAGAATTATTGTTAGGAATAACTAGAAGGCGGGAACATCCCAATACATATAGCTGGGCAAGGCAACTAGCTAAGCAAATGAACTTCGAGCGTGCGCATGGGAAGACTCCCGGCGGGAGATTACATAATGAGCGGGAGAGTCGCAGGGTTTCCTGAGAGCAGAAAGATTCACACCAAATGTGGACTGCAAGCCCTCCCTACCTCACAAGGCCAGACTGATAACGGTGTCTAGCTCCCACGGTCTCCCTGCCATGTTTACTGCAAGCTGCTGAGCTGCAAGCAAGCGGGAACAGGGAAGGGCAGAATACACATAAATGGCAGCTAGCTGACATCCCTGATTAATTTTGTTCTCCAAGGCCAAACTTGTCTGTGATTCCGGTTACCTTTTGTCTTCCTACTTTAGCATTCCAGTCCCCTATGATGAGGAGGACATTTTGTGTGTGTGTTAGTTCTATGAAGTGCTGTAGGTCTTCATAGAACCGGTCCACTTCAGCCTCTTCTGTGTCAGTGGTTGGGACATAGACTTGGATTACTGTGATGTTGAATGATTTGCCCTAGATTTGGACTGAGATCATTCTGTTGTTTTTAAGACTGGATCCCATTACTGCCTTTCACACTCTCTTGTTGACTATAAAGGCCACACCACCTTTTCTATGGGAATCTTGGCCACAGTAGTAGATATAATGGTCTTCTGAGTTAAATTCACCCATTCCTGTCCACTTTAGTTCACTGATTCCCAAGAGGTCGATGTTCAGTCTTGCCATCTCATTTTTGACCACATCAAGCTTACCTTGATTCATAGACCTTACATTCCAGGTTCCTATGCAGTATTGTTCTTTGCAGCATCAGGTTTTCCTTTCACCATCAGACACATCCACAACTGAGCGTCCTTTCGGCTTTGGCCCAGCCGCTTCACTCTTTCTGGGGTTACTTGTACTTGCCCTCTGCTCTTCCCCAGTAGCATATTGGACACCTTCTGACCTGAGGGGCTCATCTTCCAGTGTCATATCTTTTAGCCCTTTGTTACTGTCCATGTGGTTTTCTTGGCACAGATACTGGAGTGGGTTGCCATTTCCTTCTCCAGTGGATCACATTTTGTCTGAGTTTAGTATAACTTACTATGCTTCCCAGTCTGTTCATAAGGGAAGGAAAATCCTAGTTCATGATCTCCACTCTGCATACAGATCTTGAAGGACACATGCCTTTGCCAGAGAACTGGAGATTTCTGCACAGGCTAATGCTTTTGAAATCCTACTTAATATTATTACTAAAGCACTATTACATTTACATCATTTTGAGAATAAGTTCTGTATATGAGGAGGGAAAGAAAGGAATGGACTCTGATTCAGGAAAGGAAGCTTCACTTTATACCCCCAAGCCCAATCACATTGCTTAGGAGTAAGCCTCATTGGTTTCAATTGTTCTTCTTTTCACAGATGTTCTTAAGATCAGACAGTAAGGCTTGTGCAAGGACTGTATTTATTTATTTGAACAGTCTCTGCTACCTAGTTTTTGGAATTGAATCCAGAAAGCGTGTTTTACATGTTTAAAATGTTATTGGTTTTGAATATAGATCCAGGTGGGCAGCCATGTTGGTTTGAAGCAGTAGAACAAAGTTTGATTCCAATGGCACCTTTAAGACCAACAAAGTTTTATTCAAGGTATCTGAGGAAGTGTGCGTGCACACGAAAGCTCATCCCTTGAATAAACCTTTGTTGGTCTTAAAGGTGCCACTGGAATCAAAATTTGCTATATTGGTTTTGAATGTTGGTGGAAGCAACATGCATTTGGATCTATATGCTAAAGGCAGTTTTCAAAGCAGGAATTTAATTAACAAGATGCCATAGCAAAAGTGATCCAGATTACTCTGAATTTAAAAGAATAGCTGGTGGAAGAAGAGTGTGGAGATATTTGCTGTTCGTTATGCTCAATGTTGTGTGGGATAATCTGCAGTGTTGGACACTTGATATGTAAAAGAGCAAAGAAGAGACTTACAACTTGTTTGGGCACTTTACAACTTCGGCACACAGAGAGGAAATCCCACCACGGAACACCTTTCAGCAAGGAAAGCAGTTGGGCAGCACTATGCAGGGTGTCTTCGTGCTAAGTGGTCAAGAGTGGGCACCCTCAGGATTCTGCTTTTCCCCCTGGAATTTTACAAGCAAAGGATGGAAAGGTCTATGCAAGTGTCATAGAACTGCACTGTTTCCTCTCCACAAAAGTACAAGGCTATGTCTGTAGTGCGTCCTGGTTCTGAAGGGCTGAGACAGACCTCAAGGGTGGTGCTGGAATGATGAAGAAAACAATGATTTGGTAAAAATGAAAGACTGAAACGTCTATTCATCCATTTATTATCAGCATTCTGGACCTAATGCCTCATGCCTATCAGGGCCATGACAGAGGGATGTCATCCAGCCAGAGCAACCAGCTGGCATTCTCATCAAAACAGGATCAGTTTGACTGGTTTCTCTGGACACAGCATTTCCACTTTCTCTCACTGGCTTTGGAAGGCTGCTATGTTTCTATATAAACATGGCTACTGTGTCTGCATGAGCCATTTCATTCTCTGGAGTTGTGGCCATACCACCTACTAATCTGGGCCAAAGGCTTTGCTTGCACACACTGTAAAATGAAAGGGGGTAGAAGCAGAGCCTCAGCCTCAAGCCACATTCTGCCCATCCAGCAAGAGAAAGCTGGTCTGCAACAGGGGCAGGAGTCGAAAGCTGACTGGCAGGCTGGGCTGTCGAGATGGGAGGGGAAAGCAGCACAAGCTGGGAATAGGCAGCCTGCCCACCCTGTGATCTGTGGGTAGAATAGAAACAGAAGCCGGAGGTTATCAGTTTTTGCAAAATAACACCTCCCAAAAAATCCACCCCCTCTTGAAAATATCATGAATGGAGAAAAATCTCAGTCACATCCCAGTTCATATACTGCTTGTCTGCAAGAGACAGTTTTAATTAGGTATATGAGCTAGCGGCAAACTCAGAATTCAGACCAGCATTTGGAAGTAGGACCATTTGGATCCAAAATTTAGAAAATCCATTGAAGTCAATAGGAATAACCATTTTCCACTTTAAAACACAATCATGAAGGCAAACCAATTTTTTACAGTTTAAACACAATTAAACACAATTTTACAATTAAACACAATTACACAATTATAATTGTTGGATAAATGAAATACTTCAAATTCAAGCCTATCAAACTACCTTTGAAGTATCTGGTGCTACATTTACTATCAATGACCTCTCCAGTGCATTCTTATGCCCCCTGCCCAATAATTTTCTGATAATTGTCCTATTTTGTTGCTTGTACAGCCTGTCTTTTTGGGCTTTAGAATGAGAACACAAACAATGTAGAGAAGCTAAGAGAATTTGAAATGACTTTTCATGAATATGACACTGGGTTTGAACTAGTGGCTCCAAGGGCAGAGGTCCGTATGAGACCCCGATTATATTTCTATAAGGATACTTGAGAATAATAAGTAATAGCATTTTAAAAGAGCCAGTGTCTCTGTCTCATTAGTAACCTTTCAGATAGTTCATGACTCTGCCCATAGCTGACCTCCTGTCACAACAAAACGTGGATAAGAGATCAATGGCAAAGACACAATCACCTTGCAAATATCACTTAGCGGAGTGCAAACATTGGTCAGTATGCAGTATCCCCTCCTTGCTATTTTTGTTTCGCTATTAACTTTTTTTTTCCTTTTCAGGAAAAAATGAACAATTTGTACTTCTGTTTTAAACATTTTTCTGCAGAAACCTGTGGTAAAAAAAACCCGTAGCCATTCAGATCAGCTGGGTTAACTTTGGACAGTTTAGTCCTTGCTCATTCATTTACTAAGGCGTCAATACCGTTCTTATGGAGGAAATGATCCAGTGGCCCATCTTCAGGTTACATACATGACATAATCTGTCTGTCCAAATGTATCAGCTGGGTATGTCACATGGAAGCCTATTTGCACAGAAGCCCAGTTCATGCAGGTTTTTTCCTTGCCTTATTTTTGGAGGTGGGTCATGGAAAATGGGTCTCTTTGTGGAATATCTGCCTTATGCAGTATGTTATATGCTTGGTAAAGAAGGGCACCCGTCTACTACACAAAGTGGATGGATGGTCTGGAAACTGTAAACGGAGTCTTTTTTAAAGAGGTTTGAACTCAGCTAATACTTGAAAGGCCACTTTTGTGCTTCTGATTCAAAGGAATTCTTTCTGTGTTGCTGATTTATCACCAGAGGGCAAGACTCTCAGTGCAAGTATCATTTTGAGCAAATTTTCAGTTTTCTGTAAATAATGTGATCGGGTTTTTTTTCCTAGTCATGAAGTGCAATATCTTTTCTTTTAAGTGTTGTTTTACTAACTGTGGGAAAGCATACATGAACTGTGATCACTGTAAATACACCACTGCTATGGATGGTTCCTGTTTTTCATTAGGGATCTGATGGTTGCTGGCACCACATCCTTCAGAAATGAAAGACTGGTCAGCCTTGTTGTGGGGCTTTTGAGGTCCAATCAGAATGGAGCTGATTGGCCTAGGTTAGTTGTACCTGAGCAGCCCAAATAGCCCATTTTAGATCAAGCTCATCAGAGCTTGGAAGCTAAGCAGGGTTGGCCGTGGTTAGTACTTGGATGGGAGACCACCAAGAAAGATGCAGGGGAAGGCAATGGGCAACCCTCTGTTCTTGTCTTGCCTTGAACACCCCATGGTTAGAGTCATCATGAGTCAGTTGCAACACAACAGCATAGTATTAATTCATAGTAAAGGTAAAGGTAAAGGTTCCCTTGCTCGAAAGCCAGTCGAATCCGACTCTAGGGTTGTGATGCTCATCTCCGTTTCAAAGCCAAAGAGCCAGCGCTGTCCGAAGACGTTTCTGTGGTCATGTGGCCGGCATGACTAAACACCAAGGTGCACGGAACGCTGTTACCTTCCCACCGAAGTGGTACCTATTTATCTACTTGCAATTTCTTGCTTTCGAACTGCTAGGTTGGCAGGAGCTACAGGTCTCGAACTATTGAACTACTGACCTTCCACAGCCTGCAGTTCAGCGTCTTAACCACTTGAGCCACCGCAGCTCCTAATTAATTCATACCTAACTATATAAGCCAACAGTTTGTAGTATAAAAT
>NW_015161432.1:604166-604330 GCF_001447785.1 Gekko japonicus
CAGGGCTGGCGACTGGAGGTGCAAGTCTCCGGCCGCCGGGTCCGTTTCCACCCCCCCACTCCAGGACCGGAGACAGGAGGCAGAAGCCTCCGGTCGCCCACTCCCTTCCCCTCCCCCACCACCCACTCCCAACAGGCACTGAGGGGAATGTAGGGTTGCCAGCT
>NW_015161432.1:604809-631885 GCF_001447785.1 Gekko japonicus
CTCAGATCCCACCCTCAGCAGGCTTCATCCCTAAAATATCCTGGAAGTTTCCAACCTGGGGTTGGCAACCCTATGTCCTGGAGTTCCAACCTGGAGTTGGCAACCATCAGCCAACCTTTATCTGCCTGTCTCTCTTAAGTTTTACAAACCCCCCCCCTCCCCACAGCCTCTGCCTAGGGAGCAGCTGACATCATTCTCCTCTCCCAACTGAAAATTCCAACTGTTTTTTTGGGGGGGTGAGTTTGAGGTGTGGAATGGAGTGTGGTCCAATCAGCTTCCATATGCAAATGACCTTGGAATGCTGGGCGGGACTGCACAAAGCAGCCAGTCAACTCAGCCAGTGTCTTCTGAGTGGCAGTTTTTCCGGCCTAACACTAAAGGCGGGCATTTTAGAACTTAGACTCCCACTATTCAAGTATATATAAGGAGATATATATATATATATATATTTATTCAACATAGGTCATTTATATGTCTAACGTACATATAATGCTGATGCACACATAGCATTGAAAAGTACATACATTTTGCATGAAAAATTCCATACAAGGAAACAGAAAATGATGTAAAAATGAGGAATCCTAGGTTCAATATGCACAAGGGAGTAATGAAAGCAAAAATGGGGATTTGGGGGTTGAAACTAATGGGGTAAGAAATTTCCCATCAAGGCATTGTCATCAAACCTGATCTATTGCTATGGCTGTAGAGATTCTGGCAGTTCACACAGTAAAAATCCAGTTGGAAAGTGCACTGAAAGTGGATTGAAAGTAGATTATTTAGGGTGTGTGACCACAGCCAAAGAGTGCCCCCTTTTTTCATGTTGTCTGGAAGAAGTGTGTGATGTATATGCGATAAACAAATGTGTATAAACTAGAGATATTCTACCATGTGGACTCATTGTTCAATGCACTGTATTGTACAAAATGCACTAAAGCAACTTGAGAACACACCCATGTAACCATTTTGCAAAGAAAAAGGATAGTAGAACATAAAACTTTAATATGATTATCTCAGCACAGTACTTTAGGGGGAAAAATCAGAGAGAAGCCCTCGTTCATTTGGAGGTCCCATCTGCAAATGAATTCCAAGAAGTACTATTAATTGTGCATTGCCCCAGCTCCCTACTTTTACTTTTCTCATTGATCCATTCTGTAATGCAAATCAATGGCATCTATTTAGGGTGGATTTAGCAGAATTAGCCTTAACAGCTACTTTATTTATATACAATTAGTTTAAATGGAGAAGAAAATTAGGTAGACTTAATACAGGAATATTTTCCAGTCTATTTACTCATGCAACTCCTCCCAAGGGTATTTCAATGAGGACAATGCCCATTCTCATCATTCTGGAAACTATTGATTCCTTTGAACTTGTTTCTGGGAGTTGCAACTCTTCTTCACCAGTAGCCTTTTAGAGAAGTTGCACCAGCTGTGACATGACCTCTCACTATGACCATGTTTCTGATAGTGGAGCCCCAGACTTTTCAAGAGGAATGGAAAAGCAGAGGGTTTTAAAAACATTTTGTTTGTGTGTGTGCAGGCGCCCGGGCCTGGAGAATGTTTAGAGAAGTGGCTTGATAGCCCACCTCTTCCTCCTGGCCCTGGTATTCTTTGGAGGTCTCCCATCCAAACACTTACCAGGGGCAGCCCTGCTTAGCTTCCAAGATCTGATGTGATCAGGCTTGCCTGGGCTATCCAGGTTAGGGTGAATTGAAAAGCATATAGAAGGGAAGTAAGAAACCGAATGGGCTGGGGCAAGGAGGTGAGGAAATGTAGTTCACTAGCATCCCTGGCTTTCCTGCAGCAATGTGAACTACCACTAGAATGACAGGTGATTAGCTCTAAGAAGGTTTGGAACGGCTAAGCAATTTGCAGGGATAGAAATCTATTCAGCAGCAAAATAAAGGTAAAAGTAAAGGTTCCCTTGCTCGAAAGCCAGTCGAATTCGACTCTAGGGTTGCGGTGGTCATCTCCATTTCAAAGCCGAAGAGCCAGCGCTGTCCGAAGACATTTCCGTGGTCATGTGGCTGGCATGACTAAACACCACGGTGCACGGAACACTGTTACCTTCCCACTGAAGTGGTACCTATTTATCTACTTGCAATTTCTTGCTTTCGAACTGCTAGGTTGGCAGGAGCTGGAACTAGAGATGCGAGCTCACTCCATCATGCGGCACACTCAGGTCTCGAACTGCTGAACTACTGACCTTCCACAGCCTGCAGTTCAGTGTCTTAACCACTTGAGCCACCACAGCTCCAACAAAATAAATACAGCAGCAAAATAAAGGTGAGCAAAGACGGACTGAGGAGATCAGGCCAGGCTGACCATGCAAGGGCTGCTACTGGCTGTTGCATCAGAAGCTTGAGGGTGGCAGCATCTCAGGTGGGCTTGACAGTGCTCCCAAGCCCCAGAGTATCCCTCACCACCAACTGAAGTATGTGTACCAGGCAGACAATGCCCTTGAGGTACACAGCCCTCACCACTGCCAGCATGTTGGTGCTGGCATCCATGATGTTTGTGCCATGGCTCTTTTTGTAGCAGGAACTCCTTTGCATATTAGGCCACACACACCCTAATGTAGCCAATCCTTTAAGAGTTTACAGAGCTCTTCTTACAGGAGCTACTGTAAGCTCTTGGAGGATTGGCTACATTAGGGGTGTGTTGCTTAATATGCAAATGAGTACCTGCTACAAAAAGAGCCCCATCCAAACACTCCCCCAGGCTACTCTGTATTGTGGCAACAATGTTTGCCACTGTTGGTCTACTGCTTGGGTTTGGATGTGCTTGGGTTTGGGTGTTTGTTGCATTGGACTTTGACCCTTTGGCAAGAAGATCGCTGTGCATGGCCAACCCTTCCCAGGAATAGAACCTTAGTAACAGGTCTGAGCCACACCTGATTTTGGTCTGCTCTGTTGGGTATTGGGTATTAAGTGAGCCAGGTCCTTAAGGCAGCCTCTCACTTGTTCCACTATCAAGATGATTGTTGTGTGTGGCCTACCCTTCCCAAGAATAGGATGTTTGGCAGCAGGTTTGAGCCACCCCTTCCAATTTTGGTCACCTCTTTCCTGTTGGGCAGGGAAGGAGGGTTGTTGGCCATAACCTGTAATCACCTTGTCTGTGGACAGTGAAAGGGGCCCAGGGACATGGCCATCCACAACAGTTTGGGTGACTCCTGGGCCCAGGGCAGGGGAGGAGGGGTGTTGGCCATTCCCTGTGATTCTCTTGTCCATGGACAGTGAACGGGGCCCAGGGATGCAGCCTCCTGCAACAATGCAGGTGACTCCTGAGCCCAGGGCAGCAATCATGTAACATGTGTGGTGGGTGACTGCTTCCTGGGCCCTCCACAAAGCCCTTTCAACCTCATGGAGAGTGGCTCAACATTGATGGTGTCCTGGAAAGGCTTGAGGGCATACACCATTAGGGAGGGGGTCAGCCTTGGCCGATCTCCTCCTCCCCATGCAAGATGGTCATTGTGGAGGTGATGACATCCTGCTCCACATTTTTCTGCTCCACCAAGCGTGCAATCAAGGCATAGATGGAGTTCCTCTTTCCCCCATCTCTTGCGCAGTGGACAAGGTTAGGTTCCCTGTGCATTTGATGTGTATAGCTTGCACAGAGTCCATTCTAAACACTCTTGAAGCTGCACCCAAATTTTCCCCAAAAACACTTTCCTGGGGGCACCTTTTTGGGGGCTGTATCTTGAACCCCCCAAGTCCAATCCACACAAAACTTGGAAGGTATCTAGGGGAGTATCCCATGGAGGTCTCTAGCTCTAGTTTGAGGCCTCTAGCTTGCACAGGGTCCATTCTATACACTCCTGAAGCTGCACCAGACATTTTCCCAAAAGCACTTTCTTGGAGGCACCTTCTTTGGGGGCTGTAACTCAGACCCCTAAGTCCAATACTCACCAAAGATGGTGGGCAGGTAGAGAAGAGGTAGCTGGAAATCACCTGGGAGTTTGGAATCTCTAGCACACCGGGGGGGGGCATTCTGCCACATCACAACGTTAACAAACTGGTTCGGTTGGTATGAGGCCTTTTTAGTTTGGTTCAGTTCCACAACAAACCACAAACTGAACTGAACTGCTTCCCCCCCGGTTCATTCCTATCCCTGCAGCCCATGAATAATGGTGCAGTGGGAAGAGAAATTGTTTTATTCAGTTATACTGCTCTCTACACATTTTGTATACACTTCTTTGAGGGGGGGGAGTCTATAAGAAAGTAAATAAAAACAAGAAAAAATAACTTGCCATGAAAAAGCAGAATTAAGAGACTTGGTTTAAAGACAGTAAACAGTGGGCATGTGGAAAGTGCATAAATGTATCCAGAACCACAAATCTATAAGAATGTTTTAGATATTGTACAGGTGCAATACACAGATGAAAGCACAGCTCTTACAACAAAATCTGTATAGAACTCCCCCAAATTCCACAAGTGAGTAAAACAATTTATGCACTTTTCTCATATTCAGTGTTTACTGTCATTTTAACAAGTCTCTTATTTCTGCTTTTTAATGTTAACTGAATAAAATAACTTTTTTTTACTCTATCTGTGGTACAGCCTCCTCTTTTATGATTGTAACCCATGCCATCCCTTTATGTATTGCCAGTTTAGACCCCTTGCTTTAATCATACCCATACATTTGCACATAACTGCAAATACTACAGGATTATTCTAAAGACATTGAAATGTATTGAGAGAGTTACCATTTTTAACCACAAAGAAATCATGGCCCCTGCCACACGGGCAGGAAACTGCAGAAGAGAAGTGTGGCTGTTTGCCCCGGGGCAAACTAACATGCAGTAAAGCGATCAGACCTACTGTGGAGGTTCTGTGGAGGTACTGTGGAGCTTCCGTGGGTAGGGAGAGGTGCCGATCACAACACACGCCTGCGCGCAATGAAGAAGCGCACAGCGCGGCGAACTGGTTTTCTTTTTTTGTGTACACTACAAATGCGCATGCTCCGTTGGGTGCGTGTGCGCATCCACGGAGACTTGGGGGAAAAAAACCCTTTTCCGCAAGGGGACATGGGCGGGCGCCGGATGCCACCGGAAACGCGATCAGACGCCCGCCCTTGCCCCGCAGTTTCTGGAAACTAGTACCTCCAAGGTACTAGTTTTTTGCTGCGCTTTTTCGGCAGGAAGCCTCAGTTGTGCCACGGAAGCGCTACGCTTCCCAGATGTGCTGGTGAGATCGCGACCGGAAACTCCGCTTGTCTTCCGTATCTCTTGCATGGCTAATGTTGCGTGTGACCGCAGCCCATGTGTGTATAATGACACATTCCAGTTCCCAGGGACAATGTTCCAGTGAGGGGAAACTGCATTGTTATAAGTGACCAGGGTTAAGGAAGACACAATTATTTTAGCCATGGGCAAATGCAGAACTATAGAAAACATGAACACACCAGACAGCCTGCATATGTGTGTGGAATACAAATACTTCAGTGAGAAACAAATGGTGAACCACTGCTGCCAACAGTTAACAAACCATACAGTTTGGTAAAGGGACCTGAAGCTTTTCAATCAAGAATTTGATGAAAGCAATAACATTGTAAAGACACCAGCTAGATTTTATGATTTACCTAATGTACAAAAAAGACTGCCTGCTACGACAAGTAATCACAGACACAGGACCACAAAAACAGAGCCCGAATTCACAAAGAGCTGAATTACTTCAGCTCCTTGGGTAATGTTAAAAATGAAAAGATCAACCCGTCACAATAAAAAGGTTAACAAATGCTAAATTAATTATATAAACTCAACATAAAGTGTGGATGATACTCTAAATAATTCTGTCAGATTGATTTCAGTGAATGTGTGCTCATGCATTTAAGTCGTGATGTGGGAACTCCCCCCCCCTTCCAGCATGATCAGGATTAAGTAAAAAAGAATTGTTTTCAGGGATGCTCAGTAAAATTCAGATTGGGATCTATTGTTCTCCTGATTAACATCCTGCTGTCAGCCCCCTTTTCCCAAGCAAATGTTCATGATGGGGGATGGCGAGTGAAATCTTATAAAAAGCCTAACCTCAGGACATTTTCAGGGCCACTTAGATTCTGCAGGTGTTTTCAGTAATGCCCAGCTCTTCAGCTTTCCCATCCCTGTCCTTCACAACTCTAGAAACTGATGATGAAAATGGCTTGATCAAAGCCCAAACTAGTTCTGGGTACAGTTCAGGAAGTCAGGGGAAGGGTTCACGGGGAGGGGTTACATCTCAGTGGTAGAGCACTTGCTTTTCGTCATGCAGGAGAACCAAGGTTAAATCTTTGGCATCTCCAGCTAAAGGATCAAGGTAATGGGTGGTGCAAAATATGTCTACCTGAAACGATGGATAGCTGCTGCCAATCAGAGTAGACTGTTTTGCAGATTGATAGACCAGCCTGAATCAGGTAGTGTATCTTACCACTCCATGCAGAGAATATAGAGTTTTCATGTAGTTGTCTCTGTTACTCTACCTTCTTCAGACCACCCCCCCCCCAAATATAATTTCCAGGGTTGTTGTGGGACCTACCAGAGGAAAAGCCATGCATCTTAAAGTGGGGTGCAGTGAGGAATGACAATGGGGGTGGGATTGCCCCTCCTCCAATTGCAGCTTTACTAAGGAAATGAGATGATTCCATCCCCTTGTTCCTCCTCAAACCAACCCACATGGTTAAGTGCCAGGGGTACTCATGGGCCTGGCCTTACTGCTTGAAAAACACGTTGGTGTAGCGGCCAAGGGTGCCTCCTATCAGCTGCATTTGGTTTGCGGATTATCTCCTTTCCTAAACTCAGCCAGTCTGGTTATACTAATACATGATTCTGTAATCTCACAGTTGGATTACTATAATGTACCATATATTGGGCTGCACAACCTGTAATGGCAGTTGGTTCAGAATACAACAGCCCAATTATTGTCAGGGGCTAGCCAATAGGAGCATATCTTGCCTATTTAAAAAAATTACATTAGTCATTAGTTTATTTCTGAGTGCCATTCAAGATGCTGGCTATGGCTTTTAAAACCCTTCATAACTGAAGACCGATGTATCTAAAGGACTGTCTCTCCCATATGTCCCAGGCACCAGTTGTCGCCCTTAGTTGTCCCCCTGATTAGGGTAGCCTGTCTGTCTTCAACTAGAGCCCATGCCATTTCTCTTATAGCTCCCACTTTGTGGAATGTGCTCACAGAGGAGATGAAGGGAGAAACTATAGATAGAATTTTTTTAGGAGGTGTTGCAAGGTCATTCTATTTGTCAAGGCCTTTAATGGAGTATAAACTCCTGGTATGGGATTTGGGCTTTTATTTTATTGTTTTTAATTTGTGATTTGTGTGTCACCTTGAGCCACAAAGAAAGGAGTGATGTACACATTTTAATTAATAATTAAACAGTCTCACAATCCTAGGAACGGTTGTTCTGGGGGGTCAGAAGCAGCTGCAGCATTATTGCACAATACTGAAAAACTCTTTGTCTTTCATGCATGGATGGGTGGATACGTCCAAGAGGGAGGGGCTGTGGCTCAGTGGTAGAGCATTTGTTTGGTATGCAGAAGGTCCCCAACATCTCCAGTTAAAAGGATCAAGCAGTAAGTGACTTTAAACTCTAACTTTAAAAGGGGTAACTTCTCTGAAATGAGGGGACATTTGAGGAGGAAACTGAAAGGAAAAGTAGAAAGGGTCAAAATCACTGGGGAAGCTTGGAGACTATTTAAAACTATAACCTTAAAAGCTCAGGAAAAAATATATACCACAGGTTAGGAAAGGCACAAATAGGTATAGAAAAAGGCCTACATGGTTAACAAATAAAGTAATGGAAGCTGTAAAATGTAAGAAGGATTCCTCTAGGCAATGGAAAGCTAGTCTCAGTCAGGTTGATAAAAGGGAACACAGGCTGTGGTAAATAAAATGCAAGTCTGTGATCTGGCAGGCAAAAAGAGAATATGAGGAACATATCGCAAAAACATAAAGACCAACAATAAAACTTTCTTCAAATACATTAGAAGCAGGAAACCAACCAGGGAGACAGTGGGGCCCTTAGATGATCAAGAGGTAAAAGGAGTACTGAAGGATGATAGGGAAATGGCTGAGAAGCTGAATGCATTTTTTGCTCTGTCTTCACTGTGGAAGATGAGAAGTGCTTGCCCACCAGAACTGCTGATTTCAGGAAGGGTGTTGAAAGACCTGAATCAGATTGAGGTGATGAGAGAGGAGGTCCTACAACTGACAGACAATTTAAAAACTGATAAATCACCAGGCCCGGATGGCATACATCTGAGAGTTTTGAAAGAACTCAAATGTAAACTTGTGGATCTCCTGAAAAATATGTAATTTTTCATTATAATCTGCCTCCATTCCTGAGGACTGGAAGGTAGTTAATGTCACTCCCATCTTTAAAAAGGGTTCCAGAGGAGATCTGGGAAATTACAGGCCAGTCAGTCTGACATCAATACCAGGTCAGCTGATGGAATCTGTTATTAAGGAAAGAATTAGTAGGCACATTGATTAACAAAAACTATTGAGGCAGACTCTGTAAGGGAAGATCTTGTCCCACTAACCTGTTAGTGTTTTTTGAGGGAGTGATCAAACATGTGGACAAGGGGGACCCAATATATGTTGTTTACCTTGACTTCCAGAAAGCTTTTGATAAAGTTCCTCATTAAAGGCTCCTAGGTAAGCTCAATAGTCATGGGATAAAAGGACAAGGTTTTTTGTGGATCAAAAACTGGCTAATTAATAGGAAACAGAGAGTGAGTATAAATGGGCCATTTTCTCAGTGGAGGGTGGTAAGCAGTGGGGTACTGCAGGGATCAGTACTGGGTCCGATGCTTTTTAACTCGTTCATTAATGATTTGGAGCTGAGAGTAAGCGGTGAAGTGGCTAAATTTGTGGATGACACAAAGTTGTTCAGGGTGGTGAGAACCAGGGAGGATTGTGAGGTCTTCCAAAGGGATCTGTCGAGGATGGGCAAATGGGCAGCAACGTGGCAAATGGGGTTCAATATGGCCAAGTGCAAAATGATGCACATGGGGCCCAAAAATCCTAACTATAAATACACGTTAATGAGGTCCGAACTGGCAGAGACTGACCAAGAGAGAGATATTGGAGTTGTAGTAGACAACTCACTGAAAATGTCAAGACAGTGTGTGACTGCAATAAAAAAGGCAAACACTATGCTGGGAATTTTTAGGAAGGGAATTGAAAACAAATCAGCCAGTATCATAATGCCCCGGTATAAATTGATGGTGCAACCTCATTTGCAGTTCTGGCCACCACACCTCAAAAAGAATATTATAGCATTGAAAAAAGTGCAGAAAAGGGGAAATAGAATGATAAAAGGGTTGGAACACTTTCCTTATGAAGAAAGGTTAAAGCGCTTGGGGCTCTTTAGCTTGGAGAAATGACAACTGAGGGGTGACATGATCGGGGTTTACAAGATTATGCATGGGATAATCTCTTCTCCCTTTCTCACAATACAAGAACTTGTGGGCATTCAATGAAATTGCTGAGCAGTCGGGTTAGAACAGAGAAAAAGAAGTACTTCTTCACCCACAGAGTGATTAATATGTGGAATTCACTGCCACAGGAGGTGGTAGTGGCTTCAAAAGGGAATTACATAAACATATGGAGCAGAGGTCCATCAGTGGCTATTAGCCACAAGATATAGATAGGAGATCTCAGTCTTGGACAAGTGATGCACTGTATTCTTGGTGCTTGGGGGAGTAACAGTGGGAGGACTTCTAGTGTCCTGGCCCCACTGATGGACCTCCTGATGTCACTTGGTATTTTTGGCCATTGTGTGACAGAGTGTTGGACTGGATGGGCCATTGGCCTGATCCAATATTGGCTTCTCTTATGTTCTTATGTGACATGAAAGACTTCTGACTGCGACCCTAGAGAGCCACTGTCAGTCTGAGTAGACAATACTGACCTTGATGGACCAATAGTCTGACACAGTATAAGGCAGCTTCATGTGTTCATGTCAACTAAAAGGATGTACTAACCAGCTACAAGACAGGTTCATATGATTATGTGAACTACACAAATTTGTTATTTGAAACCCACCTACCCCATTTTTGACGTTTGGTAGCAGCACTGCTTTCCAATATGCAAGAAAAGTATTGGAATTATTAGTGACATCTTAATAGGGTTTCCAGGTCCCTCCGGGAAACCAGTGGGGAATGGGGGGGGGGAGGAAATTACCAGTAGAAAAAGAAGAAGACCTAGGCTACATTGCCAGTGTCACACAGGAAGTGACATCATTACACCAGTGACTGGTATTTGGGCAAAAACTCTGTTGGTAAAACCAGCTTCTACCATAGAGTTTTTGCCCAAATACCAGAATGTCACCCAGAAATCACTAGTATGATGACATCACTTCCTGTCCAACACAGAAAATGTGGCCTAGGCCTTCTTCTTTCTACAGGTAAGTCTCCCCACAGGCCAGCTTATCAGTGGCTGGGGGGGCAGGGCCTGCCTGTAGGGGACCCCTGCCTCTACTGGTAGGGTGTCTGGCAACCCAAGATCTTAAACATAGGTAAACCATTGAAGTTAAAGAGATTAAAAGGATGTTACTGCTTAGGATTGCACTGTGAGTGTCATAGAAGAAAGGCAAAGGAGGTATACACTTTATATTGAGGTATAACTCTTGCTATCGATTTTTCACACACTAAAAACAAAACATTGATTTATCTATAAGTTGCCATGCATGAGTACCAAAGATAGAACCTTGGAGAGATGTTGTTGCCTAACAAGGACTAACCAAAAAAGAGCAACTGCAGAAACAACTGCTGTAGGTTGTTACTAATTCTATAATGAATATCAAGAACGTATCTGTAAGAAGCAGAGTAACCTGTAGCAATTTATAACATGGCACTGGGCCCAGAAAGCACTTAGGATCCAATCTGGAACTGTTGAAGTTTATTGTTAAATTCTCATTTATTTAACTGAGGGAAGATCTGGCCCTTAAATGAAACTTTCTGTATGGTAGATGAGCATCAGAAAATTTCTCTTTTTTGTATTTAAACAGTAGGGGTCCTTGTTAAACAATGTGTTTCTGAAAAAAAAAATGACTGTGTGTGTCTGTTTAATAAACTAATTCAAAATTGTTTCTTTACTATACCTGACAGTTATTCCATTAGTTTCATCCATTTTCCAGATGAAAATGCAAATTGTGATGTTCAGATTGTACAACTAATGTCCAATATCTATCACTCTGATCTAATAAAGCATACATAGAGTGTGTCCCAAACTGTTGTGTAGTAGGATTTTATGGTATTTATACACTTTCTTTAATTTTTTTCATGACATTATTTGGTAAAGTTTAATAGAAGATAATTGCATCCCTTGATTATAACACAGGATGTTACAATATAAATGAGATTAAGAATTTAATGAGATCAATCAACTATAGCAAGAACTGTCTAACATACAGGGATTTGGATCCAATCAGTTTTTCTTCTGGTGAGACAGAGAAGAAAATTCAATTTGACCACCCAAAAAGCTGTGCTGAGGTCATGGGACATGAATGGACAAAAGCTGTGTTGGATGAGGGTTCTAGTAAGAAGAATTAAGTGAGGTGGAATTAAAAAAAACTGGCTGGATACAACTCAATTTATATTAGAGAGTTACAGTATGTTGTGTGTTGTATGTGTACAGAGCTTAGTCTTTCGGGTGTGGTGGTGTTAAACTATTGACATATTTTAAAGAATGATCCATTTGATTGCCTGAGTTACCATGTATATCCAGCTAAGGATATGCAAGCAGAAACCTCCAGCAGCACTGGGAGATATGTTTAAACACTTTCTTTTGGGCAAAAATGGAAGAAAGCATCTAGTGTAATATAGTTCAGAAGCAAGTAATTAGATTAGAATAACAGATGAGCTGGAATGTTCGTACACTGATAAAATGACACAGCCCTTTTCTTTTTAAAAAAGTGAGACACAGAGTTTGAAAGACATGAATTTAGACTCTCTCCTAATTGCAGGCTTCTTTGTCAAGCCAGGGTGACGCAGTGGTTAGCGTATCAGGCTGGAATCTGGGCAACCAGAAGCAAGTAATTAGATTAGAGTAACAGATGAGCTGGAATGTTCGTATACTGATAAAATGACACAACCCTTTTCTTTTAAAAAAGTGAGACACAGAGTTTGAAAGACATGAATGTAGACTCTCTCCTAATTGCAGGCTTCTTTGTCAAGCCAGGGTGACGCAGTGGTTAGCGTATCAGGCTGGAATCTGGGCAAGCCAGGCTGGAATCTGCCCTCTGCTGTGGAAGCTGGCTCATGAGGTGACCTTAGACCAGTCACTCTCTCACTCTCTCTCAGCCTAACCTACCTCACATGCTGTCAAAATGGTATAATGGAGGAGGGAAGAGCAATGTTGTGAACTGATTTGGGTTGCCACTGGGGAGATAATAAGGAATTAATAATTAAATGGTCCCTTCCTGACTAGAAGGGCAATATTATTTCCCTTGAGTTTATGTATTTGATGAGTCAAAGATATAAAGATCTATAGCATACCTTACCGTTGCTGCTTTCAGTGGTCAGTGTCTAACCATGTATACTGGATCCATTGTTTCCTTTATAACATGAACAGCTGACCCTTATTTATGCTGTATTGTGGTGGAACATGCAGTTCATCTCACTGCTTAATAGCATCCACAGATCACAAGGAACTTCAAAGAAAAAAACGGCACCAAAAAGGGAGAGTAACCTCACATTGGCTGGCTGAGCACTCTGCCCCCTCATGACCTCATTCCTGGCTGTGATCCATACAGTGTAAGCAGCTCTCCAGACAGTACCGCAGTAGGTTTATGCAGCTGGCTTTACAACAGCTCATTTCTCACTTAACCTTTAACCTTTCTATGCAGTTCTGAAGACTTTTGCATACCGTGGGACAATGTGAATAGTATGACTCCAGTACTGTGATGCTCACAGACAGCATCCGCTTGGCTAGCTGATCACTGTTTGCCCCTTTACTTCTTAAGGAGTTACAAGCTTTCTAGCTGTATCTGAATAAGTGAGTGGTGATTCATGAAAGCTCATACTCTGCCACATATTTAGTTACTCTTTAAGGTACCACTGGGCTCTTGCTCTTTTCTAAGCCTAAATTAGGCATTTCAATGGGGTTTTCAGTTGACCACATTTTGTGATGGTGCCATTTGACCCATATATTACATGCAAAAAAAAAAAAGAGTTGAAAAAGTCCCAGCTCCCAGGAGGAGAGGTCAGATACTATGCTTCTCCATGGCAAAATAAAGACAATGGAAATGGTTATGCACCTCTTTAAGACTGCATCTGTTCACAGAAACAGGAAAAGTCATATCCATCACGTAATTTAAATTTCACAATATCTAGAAATATAGCAATTTTATAGCTAGCCGCATTAGTGGTAATTGCAAATGGCAATATTGCTGTATTTTATATTAGCTGTCTTTGATCGATTGACACCTCCACCATTTTGAGAGGCAAAAAGAGTGACTCCTATACATACTTCAGTGGAAATGCCCCAAAGCTATAAGTAGCCATAATGTTCCATGGGGGAAAAATCCAAAAACAGCCATAATGTAATAAAAAGATCACCAATAGTAGAAACAAATGTTCAGCAGTCTGAAGCTCTCTTGAAATGGATACCAGCGAGTGCTACTCAGTAGGAAGTAATCTTTATGTTTAGTTGGAAACAAGACCACTAGTAGACCTACTTATGTGTTTTTGGCAGGGATCATTTCATAGAAAAAGAGGTGCAGGAGCTCATTAGCATAATATTAGCATAACATATTTGCATATGCCACACCCCCTGACATCACCGGAAGTGTGTCAGAAGGCAACACCCACCGCTCAGGCTCCACTGGACTGTTTTGGATTGCTAGCTATGGGGGGGGGGACGTGCAGGTCTGTCCTCACAGAGGAGGGAGAGCTTGTGCCTGAATAAAACTTGGTCTTAAAGGGACCACTGGACTGTTTTGGGCCGGGTGGGGGGGCTGTGCAACTTACCTGGCTACTTCTTGCTCTGACTGAGGGCTGCTGGGAGCAGGGGGTGGGGCTTGTTGCATGTGCCCGCCCCCAGGCTCTTAACTGCCGGAGCTCTGCTCCTGTGCGCTCCTGCAGGAAATTACCCCTGGTTTTTGGTGATACTTTTAACATGTCCTAAAAGGCAGAGTGACATTCATGTTGGTATGGAGAAAGTTCATAACAGGTAGGGACATCAGGACTGAATTAAATGGAAAAGTAGACATTCTACTTACAGGATCCTGACATCCAGAGAGATTTAAAAATTTGACAGTGCTGTATTCTCCCTGTGACAGTATTGTTAACCCAGAGATTTATGGTACTTTACCATATAATAAGAGAATGTATTTTTCCCCAGAAGAAACGTCAATTATACACATCATGGATTTTCACATATGTGCTGCAACAGAGATTTTAGTAATATGCCTTCATATATATTATCACACACGGTGAGCCTCTGACTGTCAGTAAAAAGTGAATACCTCATTGAAAGAAATACATGCGTGAGTCCATCACTATGATTTAGCAAAGTGCCATCAGCTGTTTCTCAGTTTCCCCTGCCACAGTTATATTATTTTAGAGTTGAGGGATTGCTTCTTAAGAGCCCAGGTTCTTTCCCACATTGCAAATAAGCTTTCCAGACTCTAGACATTTCCCACAGCTAAGCTAGTTACTTTTGAAAAGAAAAACTGAATCCTTTATATGCACATGTAGCATACCTTTAACAATGTTAAGATTAGTTCTTCAGATGGTCCAACAGCAAAGGCTGTTTACTATAGGAGCCAATGCAACTCTCTTTTACAATTCATCTGTTATGAGGTACTCTGATACATTTCCATTCTGCAGGTGCCATCTTGTAGGCCACAGTGAATTGAGCCTTGTGTGATGCCCAGATATGCATAACGTTCACCAAGTCTGATTTTGAATAGTGCTTGGCAGACTAGGCTATTTTGCTGAAAAATTGGCACATGCCTCAGTATTATTGGAATGTCATCAAAAGTACCATGAGCTTTCCCAAATTCTTCTGCAGTGCCTCATTCATTCCCAATATCCTGTGCATCCCTATAACCAACACAAGTTACTTTCTCATGGAATGCTGTTGCTGCTTCATTAGAAGTAGGTAGGACAGGACAAGAGTTGAATCTTTCCTCTACTCCTCATTTCCCATTGCGTCAAATGCTGTTTTGAAAGCATCTGATACTAGGCGGACCCCAACAAATGGAGTCTCCGAGGGAACCTGACTTAAAATCAAGGTTCTAATGAGTTGCTTTAGAAATCGTTACAAACTTTAGACTCTTTGTCTGCCATTGTGCTGCAGCTGGAGACTTTACTGCTGAGAGAAGAAAGATGGTAAGTTCTTTCTGAAGGTTAGAGAGATCTACATTGGTTATATATCCATATATTATCCTCTTACATGTGTGGGCAGGGGAGGGAATGCTTCTTGCATAGGGGAAAAAATTACCATTCCAAGGAGAAGGGCCTGGAGCATGACCTTTTCTATAACATGTTCTCATTTGGGTACAGGGAGGTTTTACATAAAGAAGCATGTCGTCTTCCACCTGCAGTATAAAGCAGTACAATCCAAGAAAGCCTTTATGTCAGTACAGTCCAAGAAAGCCTGTACCACCCCCACACACTCTATTACCAACTAACAGAGTCACAGTTCTCCGTAACCTGATGAATAGTTTTATTTTATGTAAGAGTTCATTATATTTCTTTGCAGCTCGGGAATAATAAGGGAACTGTAGTCCAGCCCGTATTCTGGGGACACATGAAGTATTGTTTGCCCACTCAGCATGGGGAACATAATGGCTTTGTTCTCTATACCTCAGCAGATCTCAGCAGTGAAATCCATGGGGCACCGGAAGGGGACTGATTTTTGTTGGGGGCGTTCAGTCAAAAGACTCTTCTTCAAAAGACATTGTGTGTCATAGGAGTCAAGAAAGGTGCTGAAAATAATGGTCCAATGTGTGAATAAAACAAAACTATGGGATATTCAGGAGGGCATGCCTACTAACCACTTGCCACATGGTTTATATGTCAGGAAAGCAGCACTGTGACACACCGGGGTTGATAATCAAAAGCAAAATTATTGAAATTTCTCCCAGGGACCAGTCTAGCTTTGACTCAGGGGAAAATACAATTTGTAAAATGTGAATTTAAGAATTTACAATGAATGTCTTTGTCAGTATGTTTGCATTCACCTATTGTAATATGAATAATGACTGTAAAGCCAAACTCTTGAAATTATTACTTGTAAGACTTTTGAAATAATAGGTAAGACAGAGCAAAAAATAGAAGCAGGTCACAGTATTTTGAAACTACAAGCTGCCAAACCAGTTAAACCGAAGTATTTGGAATTAAGCCAAAAGAGTTCCACAGATTTCATTGGGGTCTAAATGGGCTCAAATCGAGCTCTTTCAATTTAACTGTGTGGTGGCTTGGGCTTAGTATATAGCTGTTTCTGGTTTAGCATGAATTTCAAGAGACATAAATGGAAATTAAAAAGCAGCTAACGTACAACAGATGTTAGTAAGATCTCTTTTTTTCTACTTAGACCATAATAAACATATGGAATAGCCTATTAGGCACTATTGCTTAGGCAAAACACAAGGATCATTCAAGAAACAATTAGACACCATTTGAAAGAAATGGAATACTTAACATGGATGAGCCCTTATGGGCCAATAGTCCTGATGGGTAAATGGCTTCTGTGAAAACGTTTTATGTTACTATATTCATTTGAATGTAAATATCGCTTCAGGAACATCTTCATTCTAGGGTTGGTGGAGAAACGGCTTGATTTCCTTTTTCTTCCTTTTATTCATGATTCTTTTACCCTGACATTGTTGCCTTTGCCAAGTATTCACAGCCTGCTGTGAATTCCCACTGTCTCTAACCTACAGAAAAAAATTAAGTTCTAGGCTGGAGACCAAGAAGTTAGATTTTTGACTTTGTTGAAGTCTACCAATGTGAAGCAGAAGATGCCAGACAAAGCAGGTACAGGGGAGTTGTTTCCACCTTTGAGATCCTATAGAGGATCTATCTCCATCAGAAATGTACTTGGGGTGGGAGTGTTCTAGTAACAGTGTGAGGGTATAGCTTGTCACTGGAGTTTTTGAGAACTTTGCAAAAAATGTGGCTGACATGGGAGCTTTCCTTGTTCATGATGCTTATTTTGTGTCAAGTCAAATGCTTCATATGAGTGAAGTAATGATTTGCTTGCAATTCAAAATGAACAGCATTTCAAGTAGCTTTGCGTCTGCACAGTGGCAGCATTCAGTACGGCAGATGGTCAGATAGCCATTGCTGATGCATGCTTACCAGTGGCTGGCTTGCTTAGAATACATTTATTCTAGGATCATCATGGGTTAATCATACACCATTTAAAATCAACTGCACATGCTGTGTTTGTGCCTGCATCATCAGTTGTGTTCATTGTGCTGCCACATAATTAAAAAACTATCTGGATCAAAGTAGAGTTCCGAAGTAGAGGCACAAGAAAGTGTATATCCAATGGAAACAAGCAAATATGAACATAGTTGGCTCTGTGAGCCAAGTAGGCATGACAGACAAGGCTGGAACACTTAAGACACAAGCTGTGTAGCTTCACCCACCCCAGAATGATCAAGGTCAGCCAAAGAAACCACCTGCTTTGTAGGCTGAACCTATCTTGTTAGGGCAAATGGACGTGGGAGCATGACAGTCATAGCAAACTAGCGATCTGGAAGACCTGATTGCCACTGAATTAGCCACACAATATGAGCAAGGCTAGAAAAAGAAGAGACAGTTTTGTGTCCACGATTCAACTGAAATGCGTGAGTAATGGGGAGTACTATGGTATGAATTTTCTTGATCTTGGTCACCAGTGACACATCCTTACACTTAAAAATCTTGTATAGCTCCTTCAAATCATCCCTTTCCAGTTTCAATCTCCTTCTGATTTCTTGGTTGCAGTCTTCTTTTTGGTTGATGATTTAACCAAGAAATAGAAAATCTTGAACATTTTCAATTTCTTCATTGTCAACCTTAAATATCCACCACATATTTTACTAGTCTTCAAGGTGCTAATGGACTCTTGCTGTTTTCTACTGCTACAGACAGACTAACAAGGTCACCCATCTTAACCTTAAAATTGTGTAATTCACCATTGCTTTTATCCTCTCCATGTTCAGCTTTAATCCTGCTTTGGCACTTTCTACTTTAACTTTTGCCAGCCCAGAGCTTGAGGTGGAGAGATCTTGCGTAAAGTAACAAAACATGTGGCACATTTCCCCCCCATATTTTTCAAATATCTGTCTATGTGCGTATGAGTGTTGTGTACCTGGAAGTCATGGCGACCTCTAGTGACTGACTGTGTGTGCACCTGGAAGTCATAGCAACCTCTGGTGACTGATCCTTATTGGAGGCCTGGAAGATATTCAAAGAGGTGGCTGAATAAAGCCTGCCCCATCATCCCAAATGCTGGTATTTCAAGGAGGTTTCCCATCCAAGTACCTGCCAGAGTTGACCCTGCTTAGCTTCTGAGATCTGCTTAGATCAGGCTTGCCTGGCCTATCCAGGTCAGGGCATACAACGCAAATTTTTGTGGAATGAAATCAGGACACAGCTTTTATTGATTACAGACAAGAAGCATTGGTGAAGCTTGGGGGTGAACCTGTGAACAGCCTCCAAGCTGGACATACCAGATGGTGCTTCAAACCCCCAAGACCCCCTAAGGGAGTGGATGCACAGGATGCACAGGCCCATCTCCCCCCAAAAGGATCCACCCTGATGCACAAAACTGCCCAAGCTGTGACAAAAACACATATACACAATTATAAAAGGGAGGGTGGGGATCCAGAAAAAATGGCACTGCCAAGGACACAAGCAGCATGGTTTAAATGCCCTGGTGAGGCTCATGTAAGAACCCACCAAAAACTCAGCACACCTACCAGATGTGGAACCAGCCAGTGCAGTGGCCCGAGGCTCCCATCCTTGCTGGCTGGCTGGTCGGGGGGGGGAGCCTCCTGCAGACCCTCAGGCACCCATGCTGCAATCCCAGCCAGTTCAGTGAGTCATGGCCATGTTTGTCAGTACTTGTTTCAAGTCTTCACTACTTTCTGCAAATATTGTGGTATCATCTTCATATCTCAAATTATTTATGTTCCTTCCATTTATTTTCACTCTGCCTTCATCTAAGTCTAATCCAGCTTTCCGCATGACATGTTCTGCACAGAGACTACACAGAAAGGGAGATGAAATACACCCTGGACTGGCACTTTTGCTATTTGGAAACCATTTTGTTTCCAGGATCCACGAATGGCAGAAATTAGTTATACAAGGACACTTCTAGCACTCTAGTAGGAGTGATCAGTGGATTACAGCAGAATCAGAATTTCACACTAAAGACTATTTGGACTGAAAGATCTACTAGGCAAATCTTGCATTGGCTAGGACTGAAGGTACCAAGCAACTATAAGGCCAACAGGAAAATGAACTGTGGTTGAGCTGCTGTGCCACAAGTCATTCCTTCCTTAGCTGAATCTGGTACAGTGAGGCTGCATCTCTGTAAGAGAATATAACTGGTTTCCAGAATCCTCTTGGGGATATCAAGAATCTGTACAGTAACTCTCCAGAAGCCTGGGTACAGGCTTGGAATGCAAGGCTGGAAAGAGCTATTGATAGAATCACTCCCTGGCATCCTCTCCTATTCTGTAATTGTCATGGTCCCATGGTTAATTAAGAGCAGAAGGAGCTAAAGAGGGTTTGGGACATGACTACAGCACCAAAGCAGACACGGCACACAATAGAGCTCACTTGTAAACCTGTATGTGGTGGTGGGTGATAGTACAGAAGAAACCACGGCACTTGCTGAATCTCACAATGAGAAAGGGCTAGATCCAGACTAGATTGTCAGTTTCCACCAATCCCCCCTTTCCAGCTGCAGCCACCCCCCCGTGCCATTCCACTGGGTCCCCTATCCCCCCAAGAGCAGCATTTTGTCGAGATCAGTGTGCTGCAGTGGGAGGAAGGAAGTAGGAAAGTTGCCTTCTGTCATTGGAAAATTTAGTCTGGAGCTAACTCAATGTTCTGACACATATCATGACAGAATCTTGTAGTCTTACAATGTATTCTTTATTCGTGTTTCAGAATGATTTTATTCATGGCAAGAGCCAGCACATTAAAGCAGATAAAACCAAAGTTAAACAGGAAAACCAATAAAACAATTATAAAAAATATAAAAGAATAAAACGTAACATGCAGATATGAGGACATAGCAATTATGACGGACATAGCCATTGTTAACATACGAAATGGCTAAATGCCTGACATTTAACTGACTGAGATAATAACTTTCTGGTTCTTGAGGCAAGCCGACCAAATTTGGCTAATTAAGTATAACCTCAGGGTGCCTATTAATCCAGAAAGTTCTTTGGGAGTTGCGTTTTTTTGACTGGAAAGGAGAGGAATAGTTGTGGGAAATGGAAGGGTATCATGATAATTGTTACATGCCTTGCAATCATATATGACCTGCATTAAAGTTTCTATGCCTTCATTACAGCAGGGGCATATATAATATTCTTTATTCTGAAGTTGTTTGGGTGGCATCCCCACATATAAACTTCCTTGGATTTTACTCCCCCGCCCTAAAAAAAGATGTGTGTGTTTAGTGAGGCCAAAATTTTTGAATTAGGGCCAAAATACTTAATTACAAAATCCACAAATCAGGGTATGGGTTCTTGATCTGACTCATCATTATATGTTCAAGCAGGAGGTTCACCTTTAAAAAGCTCTCCTTTTGGCTACAAATGGACCGCAGAGGGGTGGGGCTTTGGACCACCAGAAACAGTGCCAGGGAGCCTGTCTCCCTCTTCCTCTGGCTTCACATGCCCTGGGATGAGCACTTGGTACTGGAGGAAAGGGCAAACAAGGCTCCCTTCAGCACTGTCTCAAGTGGCAAAAATACCACAGAAGGAAAGCCCCAAACCCCTCCCTCCCACATGCCTCATTATCAGCTGAACAGAGAAATTAAGGCTGCCATCATATGCACAATTAGATCCGTCATAGGTGCTAATGCTGGGTGGATTCAAAGGGCACAATTAGACAACAACATCTGGGAGCGCCCCATAGTCATCGACAACCTGTTCTGCTCTGCCGCAGAAGCGGACTTAAAAGACATTGGGGAAAATCCAGTCGAAAATGGGTTGTGACGAGCCATGGATTGACTTTCCCCTGTTTGATCACTCCACAGCACGCTCTCATGGCATCGGGATGTTCTGATCAGATCATCCCGACTCCATGCCATTGGATTTTTGCCCTTTCTCAGTATGCACATCATTGCAAACTCCATAGGGGGACCTCAATGCAGAGATGTGATTCATCAATTCCTTGTTTAAGTGCATTTTGACCCGCGGCTTCACCTGATTTTCCCCGCAGTTGTGTGATCCTCAAAAAACAGGATCACGCAATCGTGGGGAAAATCGGGCGAAGTCGCGGGTCAAAATGTGGCCGCACGGCTTCGAGTGGGAAATTGACCAATAGAAGCAGGGCAAAGGGAGGCGCGACCACAGCACAGCTCTTGTGTGAAATTGGTCTGAGTTTTTTGCTTCAGCTTTGCTTCTTAACTGCATGCACTATTCCTCAACCTTATACATAGCATCATTTGCCAGTCACTGCTTTTCCAATTTGTTCCCAAGATCCCCCCTCCATTTTCTTTAGACTTCTGCATGTATGTTTCCAAAAGGATCACATTTGAAGTTATTTTTGCTGAGTTATTTTTTCTGAGTTTGCTGTTCTTTTGAAGATGCTACCCACATCCAACCACTTCTGCACCCCACTATCTAGCCACCTCCCTCTGAACTGCCACAGTTTCTCCAGTGGGAATGGAGCTTTCCCCTCCTCAAAAACTCAATACTCCATCCACATCCACAATTCTGCTCCAGTATGCAGACTTTGAAATACACTCATTCTTTTTTTTCTTCTTTGAACAGAGGTTCTGAAAAAGCACCACACACAAATCCACAGAACATTTGAAGATCAGAAAGATATCCTGAACTAGCATCAAGAGTACAATGTTCAGTGGGGACATAGTATTTATTATTATTTATTTATTATTTATTAATTTAATTTATACCCTGCCCTCCCCGCGAGCGGGCTCAGGGCAGCTTACATAATTGATCTGTAAATGACCATTCATTCACATAAAAACAGTTTAAAATTCAATTACAATAAAACAAGAATCTCATAAAGTGCTAGTGCTGATACATTAGAAATCTTAACAAAGAATTGCAATAAGGAAGAAATAAAAGAACTACAAGAAAATACAAGCTTAGAAATTGTCAAGAAAATTAAATATCTTGGCATAAATATCTCAAATAATAATAATAGCTTATATGAAAACAACTATAAAGCAATACTGGAAGAGACTCAGAAGGACCTATTAAGATGGCAGGACCTACAGATATCATTTTTGGGTAGAATATCAACAATAAAAATGATCGTCCTGCCGAAAATATTATACATAGCTCAATGTATCCCGATTCTAAAAAACAACAAATTTTTCGTAGAATTAAACAAAATGACCAGAAAGTTCATATGGCAGGGGAAAAAAATCCAGAATTAACTTAAAAATTCTGAAAGAGAAAAAAACTAAAGGAGGACTCAGCCTCCCGGACTGGAATATGTACTACCAAGCTGCAGCACTGGGTTGGATCCGGGACTGGATTCTCCTGGAAGATAAAAGATTACTTAAACTAGAAGGGCACGATCTGCACATGGGCTGGCATGCCTATGTGTGGTACGAGAAAGATAAAGTGCACAAAAACTTCTCGAACCATATAATAAGAGGTTCGCTAATGAAAATATGGAACAAAATAAAAGAGCAACATTATAAAGAAATCCCAAAATGGGTGGCACCTTTGGAGGCCTTCGTAATCCCAACCCTAATAAATGAACACAATACAAAAACCTACCAATTTTTTCTGGATGAAGAAAATCGATTGAAATCCTGGCAAGAAATACAAGAAATGAGCATAAAACTTACAATATGGGAAAGGAATCAATTAAACTCAAGATTCACAAAAGATAAAAAAATAGATTTTTATAACACCGAAACGCAGTTTGACAAAGTATGGCTGAAAGGGAAAGATAAACTTATTCAAAAAATTTATAATTTTTTGTTAGAAGAAGAACTAAAAAAGGAGTTGAAAAAACCAACAATGATTAGTTGGGAAAAAGACCTAGGTCGAAACATAAAGGGTGAGGAATGGATAAAAACATGGAAATCAACTAAGTTACTCAGAGCAACTTCCTATAAAGAAAACATTATAAAAATGATATACAGATGGCATTGGACGCCGGACAGGTTACAAAAATGGTATTCCAATGTTTCTGGAACCTGTTGGAGATGCAAACATAATGTTGGAACGTATTTCCACATTTGGTGGAAATGCGAAAAAATACAAAAATTTTGGAAAACCGTTAAACAGATCTTAAAGGAAATCACAGGGAAAGACTTAGCGTTGATTCCAGAGCTCTTCTTATTGAATATTACACCTGATGGGCTGAAATTTAATGAGAAGTGTATTGTTGTATATGTTGCCACAATGTCCAGGATTTCTATTGCTAAAAATTGGAAATCTGATAAGTTGCCGAACAGGGATGACCTGACCAATATCCTATATGATGTAATTGAGATGGACAAGCTTAACATGTTTCTGGCGGGTAAAACCGTAGAACAATTTAATTTGAAATGGCAAAAAGCCATAAAATGGTATGAAGAAAGAGGTTGATTTAACCCCCCAAATGTATGAAATTGCAATGTGATAATATGTAAAGTTGAAAACTCAAAATAAACTTATTAAAAAAAAATGCCCTTACACTATGTTTTTGGTAATTACATTTTCTATGTGTTTTCCCCTATTCCCTTTTTTCCTGTATCTCCTTAAAAATTTAAAATTAAAAAAAAATCCATATATTCTGATTTAATAGAGTTATTTTTTGCTGCAGCTCAAGCTGTTATTGCTAGATGCTGGAAAAAATAAACGCCCTACAATTGCTGACTGGTTCCTTAAAATTCAGAAATATTGTATAATGGAAAAATTCACAGATTCTATGAAGCCAGGAGAAAAAGAACCCTATAGCTTGAAATTTCCAAAGGTTTGGTTACCAGTTCTAGAATACTTTGCATCTAATGAAGAACTTAAATTTATCTTTGAAGCTATAAACATTGTATTTTAACTTAATCAAACCTTTTTGTAAGAATATTGTATGCTTCTGTTAACGTTTTGGGTTTTTTTCCTATTTGCAGATGTTACCATGTAACTGTTAGTCGTTATTAGTTCTTCTACGTATTCGTAGTCAACTATTTTCATCAATAAAGTTTTATTTAAAAAGAAAATGAAAATTAGTGTGTGGCCAGGCACCACCCAATTTGGGCAGGGTCACAGGGCATGCCTTTGGGGGGAGGAAGGGAGTGCCCTGGGCCTGTGGGAGGAATGCCATGGAACTGTGGAAGTGCCCCACTCAAGTGTGTGTGGGGGGGAGTGAAAGTCATGACTGTCTAGGAGGCTGCAACCATTGGCCCAGTAAGTAGCCTAGTGATTCTTGGGGTTGGAGTAGGTGGAGCTTGCAGGATGTACACTGGTCAGGTAGGTGTGGAGGAACAAACTTTGCAACACAGGGAGGAAAAGTCTGGAATTTTTTTTAAAAAACCCTGTGCCACTGTACCCTTGTGTCTGATTTCTCTCTGCTAGCAGCATGGACCAGTGACTTCTGTCCAGTCTCTTGCAAGCAGCCTAAGTATCAGGTCAGTGCTGAGGGGGTCAAAAGCACTTGGTCTTCCTCAGCCTTCTTAGGCTGAAGATTTCAGATCAATATTTCTAATTCTCAATGTGGCCACATCTGTGGATACTTAAATCCAGAAACTGGAGCCAGGGCCAAGCAACACAGATCTTTCTACAAAGCTGAAGTTTGCAGAAAAATCCGTAACCTTAAAAAAAAATAGAAGCAATGGCTGTAGCCTTAAGAAATGAATGGCCTCAGTGGCTGTTGCTAGGCAACCAAAACAAGATTGCCAAGCTGTCCAGCCTTGGTTTCTGTCAGTAAAAGATGGGGGATGACAAAAGCTCCCAAGAAACAATAAAGCAAACCTTCATTAATTTCAAAAACCTTTATCCTTTTCATCAACCTTCATCAATTTCATATGTAATGGAAAACCCAAGATACAAACTTAAAAAAAAAATTAGAGAAAGGGTGGAGAAAGGTCACCAGATGAAGAATATTTGACCGAGTACTTCAGCTGGAAGGGCAGCAATTGAGAAAATCCAGAAATGTGTTTTGTGTGGAAATATCATTGCTTTTGATCTACACAAGTTTGCAATAACTTAGTTTAAAGAAGAATTATCTTTAGAGTAAGTTCATTCAACTATTACTCTGTGGCAGATTCTTTGTACCTGTTTAACAATGATCACAAAAACACACGGGAAGTTTCTGTGCTAGATGAGTATGTGAACTATTTTTTGTTGGATATGAAAGAGTGAAAATGCTTTGGAAATTAAAGAAAATAAAGGTATCAATGCAAATACTTCCATGATTCGAAAGGTTAATTGTTTGGTTAATTATCCTGACTGATGGCTTGTGTGAATGTAACACCTATTTAGCAGATTTATTGCAATTTAGCAGCATTTGGCAAAATATTTGATCAGGTGCAAAAGATTAAGGTGATAAAATATTTTTTAAAGGTAATTGTCAGCACTTCTCCTTTTATAGTTAAATATGTACCCCCCAAGCAACATTTGGTAACTAATTAGCATTTGCACAGAGAGTTGACACGGTCCAAAGTTGTTCATGTTGAAACTCAGTGTATGTTTTAGAGGGTACAGAAGAAAGAAGTTGGAATCCACAGCTCAGTAATAACCATGCCTTTGAATAAATTATGATTGAGAAGGTTCTGATTCCTAAGGAAAAGATATAAAGGAATATATCTGCCCTTGATGTCGATCACTAACAACCTAATTCTCATATAAGAGTTACATTAACATTCGATATGTATATGTCATAATTACTTTCCTGTTCTTGTGAAAGGAATGATGTAGGTACAAACATAAGAAAAGCCATGGTGGATCAGGCACCTCCGGGAGCTCATTCCACCAGTACGGAATCCATGCTGTAGTTTTGCTTTACATCCACAAAGTAATCATCCAATGAATTTATCTTTGGCAAAGGAGGAAAGGGAAATATCCCCATCATACAAGGTGGAGCTCTGTCATCCAGAGGACAGTGCCTCACAGTATCCCACTATGTTGATGTAGTACATATGCAAAATGAAAAGAACACACACACACACAGCTGCTTTATGCTGAATCAGGCCATCAAGGTCAGTACTGTCTTCTCATACTGGCAGCAGCTCTCCAGGGTCTCAGGTGGAGGTCTTTTATATTACCTACTACCTGAATGTTTTACCTGGAGATGGTGGGGATTGAACCTGGGACCTTCTGCATGAAAAGCAAATGTTCTACCACTGAACTACAGCACTTCTCCAGTGCATCAGTGGTGACAAAAGCTCCCAAGAAACAATAAAGCAAACCTTCATTAATTTCAAAAACCTTTATCCTTTTCATCAACCTTCATCAATTTCATATGTAATGGAAAACCCAAGATACAAACTTAAAAAAAAAATTAGAGAAAGGGTGGAGAAAGGTCACCAGATGAAGAATATTTGACCGAGTACTTCAGCTGGAAGGGCAGCAATTGAGAAAATCCAGAAATGTATTTTGTGTGGAAATATCATTGCTTTTGATCTACACAAGTTTGCAATAACTTAGTTTAAAGAAGAATTATCTTTAGAGTAAGTTCATTCAACTATTACTCTGTGGCAGATTCTTTGTACCTGTTTAACAATGATCACAAAAACACACGGGAAGTTTCTGTGCTAGATGAGTATGTGAACTATTTTTTGTTGGATATGAAAGAGTGAAAATGCTTTGGAAATTAAAGAAAATAAAGGTATCAATGCAAATACTTCCATGATTACAAAGGTTAATTGTTTGGTTAATTATCCTGACTGATGGCTTGTGTGAATGTAACACCTATTTAGCAGATTTATTGCAATTTAGCA
>NW_015161433.1:0-5941 GCF_001447785.1 Gekko japonicus
TCTCTTTATTCCGATTTGGGTGGCAAAAAACCTGGGTGACTGACAAAATAATGCTATTGGATAATGCCCTAAGACAGCATCAGTTAAAATTTTGGGAAATAGCTGAAGGAGAGGATGGCAATGTGCAACTGGCAACCCTTCTAGCTTCCTGGTTAGCATCAGCCCTAAATCTAGAAGAAGGAGGAGGGGGAGGGGGCAGGGGAGGAGGAGGGGATTGGATTTATACCCCACTCTTCACTTGGAGTCTCAGAACGGCTTGCAAACTCCTTTCCCTTCCCCTCCCCACAATAGACACCCTGTGAGGTAGGTGTTATGTACACGGACCGCCACTAGGGGTCCACAGCAAAGACTGGAGCTTGGCTCCCCTGGACAATAGGAACGTAGGATCCTAGTTTCCCCCAGCACCAACCAATAGCCACTCTGGTGGGAAATTCAAACCCTCCAATGGACTAAGGCTGTGCTGGGTGGGTGTGTATATAGTTGGCCTTGCAGGGCCGTTTTAGTCAGTCTTGTGTTAAGTACAATAAACGTGTGCAACTCATGTCGCCATCCGAGTCCTCCATGCGGCGAACCCAGTACTTTTCAGTAGGTGGGGCTCAGAGAGCTCTGAAAGAAACTGCTCTTTTCAAGAACACCTCTGACAGAACTATGACTTGCCCAAGGTCATCCAGTAGCTGCGAGTGGAGGAGTGGGGAATCAAACCCGGTTCTCCCAGATTAGAGTCTGCAAACTTAACCACTACACAAAACCAGTACACCAAAGCTGTGAACCATCTATCATTAAGACATTTCATTTTTTAAAGAACAAGGTGACCTCCCTAAACTGAAAGACTGTCATAGATTATCCCTTGAAGAACCATTTACAGAATCTGAAATTTTAGAAACAATTAAATCATTGAAAAGTATGAAAGCCCGTGGTCCAGATGGTTATCCATCAGATTTTTACAAAACTTTTCCAAAAACTATAGTGGGACCTCTCACAGCAGCATGCAATGAAGTGCTAATAACAGGCCACCTTCCTCCTTCGTGGCAAGAAGCCCAAGCTGTAGTTATCCATAAGAAGGGGAAAGACCCATTAAACCCAGCTTCTTATCACCCTATTTCTCTTCTCAACCAAGACTTTAAGATACCCACTGCAACGCTAGCTAAAAGAATCAATAAATTTATTTCAGAATATATAAACAAAGATCAGGTAGGGTTCATTCCAGGAAGAGATTTAGCAGATAACACAAAACTATAGCACTTATTAATCATTGCCAATCATCCAATCAAGCTGCTGTGTTTTTATCACTCAATGTCAAGAAAGCATTCGACTCGGTTGAATTTCCTTATCTCTTTTCTGTCTTGGATCAGATGGGTTTTGGCTTTATGCCTCTCCCAAAACTAAAATCAAAATAAATGGGACCTGCACAAACTCCATACCATTGCAACGGGGCACCCGTCAAGGATGTCCCGTATCAGTCAAACCCTTAGCCAATGCAATCAGGAACAAAACTGAAATATCTGGAATTAAAATAAAATCAAAAGAATATAAGTTATCATTATTTGCCAATGATATGATTCTTTATTTAACAAAGCCTACAGAATCTCTCCCAACTCTTAATGATCTCCTAAAACATTTCGGAAAGTTATCTGGACTGAAAATTAATGATACGAAATCGCAAATTATGTCTTTTAAGCTTGCTCAAAATTATATAAAGTTTATCAAAAGTAATTTTAAATTTAATTGGGTTCCTAAATACCTGGAATATCTTGGTCTCAAAATACCGCTGCAGAAATCTGAGTTGTTGACACTAAACCACCATGCAATGCACACTGACCTGTTAAATATAATCAACAAATGGAACAAACTGAATATAAATTGGACAGAAAGATTTAATCTAATTAAATAATTTATATTACCCAACTTTATATTTTTATTTAGATCTTCACCTCTAGCTATCTCACCATCGGTAATTAGAAACTGGCAAGCTACTTTACAAAAGTTCTTATGGAACAAAAAAAGACCCAGAATAGGTGTTGTAATTTTAAAGAGACCCAGAACACTAGGAGGCTGTGCATTACCAGACCTAGCGCAATACCAGAGAGCATGCTTACTGTCCAGTGTAGTCAAAATGTTACGTATAGAGTTGAAACCAACCTGGGTTGAGATATACGAAGACCTATTATATCCCCAAACGCTAGCTGATATATTATGGTCACCAAAACATATGTCTAGAGAAAAAACACAAAAGTTAGGGGTGATACTCCCATCTATCCAAACATGGAAAAAACACACAAAGACAATGTTACCTAAAATCTCATGATATTCCTCATTTTTACACTGGTTTAAATTAGGCACAGATCAAGCAACTAAAGAAAAATGGAGTAAAAAAAAGTTATCCCATATTACAGATGTTATTACAAAAACGGGCATCATTACCAAATCTGAACTAGAACATAAATTGGAATTGGAGCTACCTTGGTTTTTCTATTTCCAGCTAGGACATTTCTTGAATGACATCAAAGCCATAGACATAATCACACAACCATTGACGGCGGTTGAACAGCTGCTACGAGATCCAGATATGCATAATAAAGGTATAATTTCAAAATTCTACTCAATATTGATTCATCAATTTAGTGTTGGATCACTGTCCTATCAAAAATCATGGCAAAAAAATTGTAGGGTATCGCTTTCTGAGGAAACATGGGAAAGGTTTTGGAACTCCAACAGCTTTAAAACCAAATCTATATCGGTACAATTCCAAAATCTAAAGATTATGACACATTGGTACGCAACACCCCAAAAAATTTCTTACATATTACCTAGTAAATGATCTCAATGCTGGAAAAAGTGTTCCCAGGTGGGAGATTTCTCCCATTGTTGGTGGAAGTGTGGAATAATAAAGAAATTTTGGGAAAAAATACTGAAATTTGACTAGCAGTAAAGCCCGTTGTGAAAGCAATACAACGGGATCTCGAAAGAGGCTCTGGGGCAGTGCTCTGGCTTTGGGCAAACAGTGTCAATTTGCTGTGGTGACCTCAGCAGGGTATAATGACAGAGTCCACTGTTTTCTCCAGAGGAACTGATCTCTGCTACCTGAAGAGCAGTTGTAATTGTGAGTAATCTGTAGCCCTCACCTGGAGATTGGCAACAATTGTTACCCAGGACAAAATGGCTGGTTTGGAGGGTGGAGTCTATGGCATTCTACCTGTCTGAGGTCCCACCCCTCTGCAAACCCCACCCTCTCCAGGCTCCACCCCTCAAATCCCCAGGAATTTGTCAGCATGTAGTTGGCAACCCCATCTCCTTCCCAGCTAACCATCAACCTACCATTATCTGCCCCTTTGACTTCAGCTGACTTCTGCCCTCCCTTCTGCAGAGCAGTTGTAATTCTGAGTGCTCTCCAGCCCTCACCTGGAGATTGGCAACAATGGTTCCCCATGAGGGACTGAGTGGTTTGGAGGGTGGAGTCTATGGCAGTGTACCTGTCTGAGGTCCCACCCCTCCTCAAACCTCACCCTCTTCAGGCTCCATCCCTCAAATCTCCAGGAATTTCCCATCTGGAGTTGGCAACCCTATCAGGATTGGCCCCAATGTGTTTTCTCCCAAAGGCCAAAGTAGGTGACAGGACCAAGCTTAGTTGCCTACCAACAGGCATTGAGGGGAATGTAGGGTTGCCAGCTCTAAGGAGGGAAATACCTGGAGGTTTGGGGGGTGGATTCTGTAGAGGGCAGCATTGGGCGGGTGTGTGTGGAAGGACTCAGCAGGTATAATGTCATAGGGTCTACCCTCCAAAGCAGCCATTTTCTCCAGGGGATCTGATCTCTGTCATCTGGAGATCAATTGTAACAGTGGGAGATCTCCAGGTCCCACCTGGAGTTTGGCAACCCTAGGGGAACGTGTGCTGCACAGCAGGGGGTTGAAGAGAATGGTTTGATGGCTGCTGGGCCAAGATTGGCAGCAATAGTTCCCCAGAAGCAAATGGCTGGTTTGGAGGGTGTAGTCTATGGCATTCTACCTGTCTGAGGTCCCACCCCTCTGCAAACCCCACCCTCTCCAGGCTCCACCCCTCAAATCCCCAGGAATTTGTCAGCATGTAGTTGGCAACCCCATCTCCTTCCCAGCTAACCATCAACCTACCATTATCTGCCCCTTTGACTTCAGCTGACTTCTGCCCTCCCTTCTGCAGAGCAATTGTAATTTTGAGTGGTCTCCAGCCCTCACCTGGAGATTAGCAACAATGGTTCCCCATGAGGGATTGAGTGGTTTGGAGGGTGGAGTCTATGGCAGTGTACCTGTCTGAGGTCCCACCCCTCCTCAAACCTCACCCTCTTCAGGCTCCATCCCTCAAATCTCCAGGAATTTCCCATCTGGAGTTGGCAACCCTATCAGGACTGGCCCCAATGTGTTTTCTCCCAAAGGCCAAAGTAGGTGACAGGACCAAGCTTAGTTGCCTACCAACAGGCATTGATGGGAATGTAGGGTTGCCAGCTCTAAGGAGGGAAATACCTGGAGTTTTGGGGGGTGGATTCTGTAGTGGGCAGCATTGGGCGGGGTGGGGGGGCGGAAGGACTCAGCAGGTATAATGTCATAGGGTCTACCCTCCAAAGCAGCCATTTTCTCCAGGGGAAACTGATCTCTGTCATCTGGAAATCAATTGTAGCAGTGGGAGATCTCCAGGTCCCACCTGGAGTTTGGCAACCCTAGGGGAAAGTGTGCTGCACAGCAGGGGGTTGAAGAGAATGGTTTGATGGGTGCTGGGCCAAGATTGGCAACAATAGTTCCCCAGGAGCAAATAGCTGGGTTGGAGGGTGGAGTCTATGGCACTGTAACCTGTCTGAGGTCCCCATCTCCCCAGGCAGCTTTTAAAACATGATCCTGGGACCTACACACCACCAGACATTCCAACTGCCTTGGGGGGGGGGAGTATGAGGTGTGGAATGGAGTGAAGTCCAATCAGCTTCCATATGCAAAAGACCTTGAAGGTTCCATATGCAACTGACATTCCAACTGCCTTGCGGGGAGGGGGGTGAGTTTGAGGTGTGGAATGCAGAGAAGTCCAATCAGTTTCCATATGCAAAAGACCTTGAAACGCTGGGCGGGACTGCACAAAGCAGCCAGTCAACCCAGCCAGCGTCTTCTGACTGATGGTTCAAGCGTCCATACACTAAAGGGGCCAAATTTAGAATGTTCAATATAGAATGTTCTTACTCAATTATATATAAGGAGAGATTGTCATTAAAATTGAGGCTAAAGATTTGAAGTGTATTTGAAAAGGCTCTGTGAGGGATGAGCAGATGAAAATTTCATGAGGCAGCCTCACAACAGCTGTGCACAACAGTAGGTCCTCTTTCCCCTTACTAGCTTGTTTTCTTCCTTCACTAAAGAGAATGTCTGACGTGCTAGAGGGGGGGAAACTTTCTAGAGAACAGAGAAACACTGTTTTTTTCACATGCAACTTTTTATTCATCCAGCTTCTAGAAACACACTTGTATATGATATGGTAGAGGGCAAAACAACCTAATACATTGTTGCTCTACAATACCAAAAATATTAATAGAAATAGTTCACTTAATCAAAGCAAAACCACAGAAACAGGCATCAAAGAGAACAACTGTAATGGAACAACTGTAAAGAGAACAACTGTAATGGAAAAAAGAAGATACAAATAATGAAAGTATAAAATTCAAAATTGCAGGATGTGGACATCATAAAATTCTTCTCAAGACTCTGGTGGAAACCAACAGTTTTTTCTACAACTTGACCTCAGTAAGAAAGCTGCAGCCTTTTCTCACAGTGCTAGCAATTATTTTCCATGAATTTGTAACTTGTAGGCTACACTACTGTATTGTGATTCATGTATGGCTGTGTGACGACCTCCTATTGGGGAGGACTGAATTTCCTTTAAATCATACTTTATGTTTATAAAATAGGTAGTTGTGGCTGCCAGCAGGAA
>NW_015161433.1:5955-9720 GCF_001447785.1 Gekko japonicus
GCAGGAATTTTATTTAAATTCCAAATCCCCTTTCTGCTTCTGGTTTTGGTATTGTGACCCAGGGTCTTGGCTTTCGAGGATCTATGTGGTCTTGAGGAATAATGGATCAGGCTTCTGGGATAAACTTAAATAAAAAGGATTTATTGAAAGAACAAATTAAGAGGTTGTTTAAACTGTAACTGTTTAGGAAATAAGTATTTGTAAGTATGTATGTCAACTGTATCACACAGGCTATTCTCTGTAACTTTAACTCTCTTTAAGAATTGTAATCTCACTTTACAGATATATACTGCTTTCTCTCTCTCTGTTACCACACAGCACTTTCACATAGAACTGATTCCACACACAGCACTTTCAGCTCTCTCTCTCTCTGACTCCACACAGCACTGTCAGAGCTCTCACTGACTGAAAACCAACTGAACAACATCAACTGCTTTTTCTCCAACTGTCATTATTCCAACTGTCATTCTCCAATCTCTCACTGACACACCCACACAGAATAACTCCTTCCCCACTCTGCCATCCTCCAATCACGGCACACTAGTTACTATCAAACATTTAAAAAGACACACATACTCTCAAACAAGGAATCATCACAGGCTGTCCTTAATGATACTCTGGGTCATGAGAACTACATCACACCAATGCTAATAATGTCCTCAGTGGCTCCAAGCTCAGTTCAAAATGCTGGTGATGATCTCAAAGAGAACTTTCAAAAATACCATCTATGCACCAAATTACAGCTAGCCATTGTAGAGTAGAGTTCTGGACTAGGACCAAAAAGACCTAGTTTCAAATCCTGCTTGGCATGAAACTTACTGGGTTACCATGGGCCAATGATTCCCTCTCAGCCTAAGTTTCTTCACAGGCTTGTAATAAAGATAAAAGTAGTTAAAGCATGAAAGCAATGTGTATAAAGGATCAGAAGTATTTGGGATATATTTAAATAGGTAAGTAGTGGGAGTTTCTCATATACATGCCTCATTGTCTCTTCCTAGTTTCTATTCACATTGGCCTCCCAGTATTCATTATTACCCTGAGTTTTTTTCACTGTCTAATATTTCAATGTTTACCAAAAACTCATTTTTTGGGGGGTGGGAACATTTGCCATTAAAGAACACAGGAAGTGCACAAATAAATCAAGCAATGCTAACCTAATTAATCAACAGTTTTTATATACGGAATGTTGTTGTTTTCTTGTAACAAGGTCTTATTTAGAAACCCAAATACATTATCATCATATAATTCTACCCTCATATCATTAAACCAAATAGTGTGAAAATTTATAAGCTTTTATGCTTTGAGGATTTACTGTCTGTTTTTTTAAACAATGGTTAATTTTAATGATTTCATTTTTTATGATTTAACCTTTTATTTTGTGAGCCTCCTCAAGTAAGTCTCTGAAGAGGTGGGATATAAAGATTTTCAATAAATAAATAAACATAACCAATATTTCTTTTTTTAAAAAAAACAATTTTGAAATCTAGTTATTTCAGTGATGCAGCAGAAACAGTGTACTCAGGGTCCCTTTAAACCCTTGCTTTCTATTCCATCCATGAACCACCATGAACTGCTTTAAAAGTTCATGGAAGTTCATGATAGCAGGCCTGTCACAAACTTCTGTTCATGAACCATGAATAGGGCAAAATTCATGATAAATTTTATTTCATGGTTCAATTTGCGCCCATCCCTAGTATTTCCCAACCCAGAACTGGCAACCCTATCTCAGGGTGCTTGCCAGTCATCCCTACCTATCCTGATTACCCTGCCGAATCCCTGCCAAGCTAATTATGGCCTATACAGTCAATGACCAGGCCTATTTAACCAACCTTCAAAGCAGACAAAAAAAAAGCACCCCTAAGATGACCTAGCCCTTTTCCCTCACTCAGATGCAGGATTTTCCCTCTGTTTTTTTCTTCTTTTCTGACTGAACAGCCCATTTTATCTATTTTCTTCTTTTTCTGAAAATCTATGGCTGTCCCATCCTGTCACTTTATTGTATTTTGATGATGGCTCAACCAAGGAACTTGAGGGAAGAGACAAGATCACCCTTATAAATTAAACTTTTGTAAATGGTGCATGAAAGGCTTTAGAACATTATAGAACATGAGATTTTATTTAACATAGAGGAGAAAGGGTCAGGTGAAATCAAGCGGAAAATGTTTGAGGTGAATCAAATATAACTCTGAGGTAATTTATTATAATCACCAGTTCCTATGTTTCCAGGAAATTGAGAGTTTTAAACTTTTCACACAATCTTAGAATCTTTGAGATGAGAGGTTTTTGTTTCAGTGTTTCCTAAACATTGCAGTATTTATTTATTTTTTAGTTTAACTGACTCTTCAGATTTCAGAAGGCAGGGGTATAGTGCCAGGTACCCAAATTCCTTCTCTAAACACTCCAGGGATCACTCCACTCTTTGAGCTATCTCCCTTTCCAACTGGGAAGGAAATCTATCTCTTTTTCTGGCCCAAATGAGGTCTTCAGCAGTCCTCCCAGTCTTCCTTGCCAACCTTCCCAGTCCTCAGACAGTATGAAACTGCTTTCAATCAGAGCTAAACTCTCCTCCATCAAAGTTTCCATAGTCAGGGCTAAACTCAAACTGAGTTCTCTTCAGCATTCAGTTCCCAAGTCTTTCTGCTCAACTGATGCTAACCAATCAAATTCCTTTGAGCATCCTGTCACTCAAGGCTCTCTGGCACTGTGAGGCATTAACCCTTCACAGTCCTTTATGTGCTTATAAAGTGCAGTTCGTCAGAACCCCCAACAGCCAATTTGGGGGGAAATTCTGATTACTCCCATGATGACTAATGGGGGAAGTCAGCAGTCAGCTGCAGATTGCTTGTGGGAGGAGCGCTAGAATATAGCTTGGACAGCAGTGCCTCATAAGAACATAAGAACCCTGCTGAATCAGACCAATAGTCCATCTAAACCAGCATCCTGTCTCACACAGTGGCCAACCAGTTCCTCTGGATGGCTAACAACAGGGCATAGAGGCCGAGGCCTTCCCCTGATGTTGCCTCTAAACATGGAGTTTCCCCTCAGTCACCATGGCCATGGTCCATGATTCTATCTAATCTCCTTTTAAAGCTGCTTATTCCTGTGGCCATTACTACATCCTCTGGCAGTGAATTCTACATTCTAATCACTCTGTGTGTAAAGTAGTATTTCCTTTTGTCCGTCCTGAACCTATTGCCTCCCTATTGTCTGCTACTCTTTCAATCACCCAATAGGTGTGCCATCTTTGAATCTGGGTGGGATGAAGCAAACTGCTCCCTGGCTTTAATGTCAGGAATCCTACTTTGCAAAAAAATAATAGTAATACATAAAAGGGAATACTACTTTGCAATGCATTGTATTAAAAAAATGTGCAGCTTTACTTTTCAGAACACTGGCTCTCTGATCTTTTTCTCTCCTGCAGTAAATCTAAGGCTCAATACCAAGAACCTGGTGTTAAATTATTGGGGTTTCAGGGAAGGCCTGATAACCTTTCTTTTGATTCCTGACACCTATAGAATTTATTTCTAACAAGGGGAAATTAGATGCTCCCACAAGTCCTTGAGGGTCCCCTGCTTGTATTCTCCTACTGCCTACCATGTAAAAGCTGTCCAGAAATATATTGGTGTGAAAATATACAGCAGCCAAAGGTCATGTGAACTGTCACTGCAAGGCATCACAGACTTAGACCATCACAAACATTTTTTATATATCTAGGTTTTTAATGTCTACCATATCCTACTACTGCAGAAACCTGACATGGTATAG
>NW_015161433.1:9743-36646 GCF_001447785.1 Gekko japonicus
CAGGGTGGGTACTTGGATGGGAGACCACCAAGGAAGACTCTGAAGAGGAAGGCAGTAGCCTTGAAAGCCCCTTGCTGGGGTTGCCATAAGTTGGCTGCAACTTGATGGTATGTTACCCAAGTAGACATATTCTATCAATGATCTTTTAAAAAAAAAACCACACAAAAAACTTTTTGTACATTCTGTGAGTTTCAGGTTTCATTTGGAAAAGGAAGGAAAATCTAGGTAGATTTAAGAATGCTGACTAGAATGAAGATATATATAAGAATGGAAGTTAAATACAGTACCAAACATTTTTACATAAATGTTTTTATAGTAATTAGCTATGGCATTAGAAAAATATTAACTACAGAAAAAATATGCATTACTAGAGTATAACATCATGAATAATAGATGTTGAGTCACTAATATTGACTTCTACACAACTAGATTTATGTTTAAGAATGAAATCTCATAAAGGAATCTGAAACTGTCTCTTTCAAGCAGTGGTGTAAATATACATCCCTAAAAAAGGTGAAGACTAGAGCACAGTTCTCACGCATAAGAGGTGATGTGGTAAAACTTGGGGGAGTGCATATGCAGGTGTGCATGTGCATGTGTGTGTTGGCTATACCACGTGAGCATGCAATTGAGGCTTTATGGATCAAAAAAAAATCCATGCATATACTAAACAAGAGTTCAGGTACAAAAGCTGTAGCCCACCCTTCTCTTTGACATGCTAGCTTTCTAGTTGCAGGGATATTTTGGTATAGAGGAATATTTAGTTATGCAAGTCTCCAGTGGTAGATGCAGATTTACTGCCTAAGAGCTGTATGAGTGTGAGCAGTGCAGGACCACATCTTTGTCACCCTTGATACAGACAGCATTCCTAATTCCATTTCCATTTAGAAATTTCACACACAAAAAATATGCCAGTAATGTTTTCACACTTTTATTTTGGAATGAGTATTTAAATATTTTATTTATTTATTTATTTGATTTGTACCCCACCCTCCCCACCGAAGCAGGTTCAGGGTGGCTTGTATATAAAAAAAATTAAAACAAATAACAACCAACATTGGTAAGACATTTATAAAGTGTTAGTGTACAATATTACATATGTGATGGCAGAACACAATATCGAAATCAGTCATAATGGGGATCCAGTCAGCAATGATTTTAGGACTATTATCTCGGTCCCATACTAAACTTCCATTTATGCCCGTGAGGCATAGGCTGCTGCTGATAGCTCCATGGCATAGGGACTTAAACCTATATTCAACTATTAGGTGTGGCTCCTCAATCAAATGCTTGGTGGAAGAGCTCTGTCTTACAGGCCTTGTGGAACTGTAAAAGGTCCCACAGAACCCTAATATCTTCTGGGAGTTCATTCCACCAGTACAGAGCCACCACAGAAACCTAGACCCTTTTCTTGAATTCCTTGCTCAATTTGATGTGCTAAGAGTATGCTTGTAAACATTTTCTTTTCAATAAATACTTTATAAGTTTTGATCCTGTTAGTGGTTCTCTGTACCCCATAGACCTCCACCATCCTGGACATGCTAGTTTAAATGAAGTGCCAGGAGGAAGTGGCTATTCCTCCAGGGACACACAAGGCACTAAACTGTTCCCATGGTGACCAGGAGCTGGGCAATGGCAGACACAGAGGCAAGGCCTCAGAACTTGGATGGGAAACTGGGAGTCTGACTCCTGACCCTCCTAGCAGTCAATTCCTACAAAGGTCAGGTGGTGACAGCAGATTACCAGAGAGAGAGAAAAGCCTCTCCAAGTGTTGTGAAAACCTTGGGGGGCATGGTGGAACAGAGCCTGCAGGCCAGAACAGCACTGGTCCACCACAACATGGAAAAACACTTTTCAGTGTTCCAATCTTGGCCCTGCATACCTTTATACTACCCCTATACTCTAAGTACTATATTTTAATACTAGTCATGTGTTTATTTATTTGTATTTCACTTATGTGTATGCACTGTTATAATTATCACCATAATTTAGTTAGTTATAACATAATTATTTTTATTTTTGCATTGAAAGTAGAAACAAATTCATTTAAGAGAGCAAGATGTATCATTTAGTGTTTTCATTACATTGTACTACAACATGAAAGTCTGGTTTATTTCACATAGATATTAAATTATTTTTTTCTTAACTGTTATGTCAGTTTAAGAAATAGTCCACAGATCATAAAATATTCAGATATTAAATATATACCTCAAATACATGCAGTGCAGTTGCTTTCTTTTCTGCAATCATTCCATCAACTTGATGTCCAGAACTTTTCCTAAAGCCATTAATTTAATAGAAAGACATGAAAACTTATTCAAAACAAGATTAAAAAGCCTCCCATGCTAGAGATTATAATGCAAAGAATTGTGGCAGTGTGAGTAAAAGTGTACCAAAAGACTGGAAAAATGAATTTCGACTTTGAGTCTGATATCAGAATGTAATCTGATGCTTTTGATTAAATATTAGTCAGAGATCTCAATGTTGCTATGAGTACTTGGTTACTAAGGTTACAACCTGGGCTTTAGAAAAAATTGTATGGTACTCTCAGTGGCTCTGGATTCCATTACGGATATTCAGTTCTATGACTCCAAGAACACGTTTTTCCTTCTTTAACTTACATTGTTTCTATTATACTAGGAAAACAGGATATTTCAGGCTTTCAAATGGGAAAAGGATTATAGCAGGCTTTTGGTTCTATTTTGTTTGAAAATCACTAAGGCTCACTTAGCATATCAGGAATCAGAGCTGGTTCCTCACGGGGAAGTCCTGGGTTAATTGTCTGGCTCATGTGCTCCCTTCCCCTTACACAATGTTCCAAGGCTGAAAACAGAAGTTTGCAACAGGCTTCAGTTCTGTCACTACAGTTATTTGGTCATATTTGGTTGTATTTATTCATTTGATTTTTTTAAATCTTTTTTTTAAAAGTATTTTTTATTGAGTTTTCATCCCATCACCCACACCCACTGCTCTTCCAAGGAGCTCAGAACAGCATACACAGTTCCTTCTTCTTTCATTTCATCCTCACAACCACCCTATGGGTTAGGCTGAATGACAATGTGTAGGCCCAAGTAACCTGTTAAATTTCATGGTAGGTGGGGATTTGAACCCAGGTGTCCCTGGTTTGAGTCCACACTGAATTGCTGAAGTTCTCATAATTTTAAAACTATAGTTTAAGAACATATCTTTTGCAGAACCACAAAGCCACAAAGGTGGCAAGTCACTCTTTAATCCTTTTGTAAGGTCACAGATAAAAAAATTATTCTCCATTATAGGGTTGTTTGACCTTGTTGTTAGTATTCTGTATTGACTAGGGATGGGCATGAACTGGGAAAATGCAGTTCAGTTCATGGTTCGTGGTGTGTTTGGTGTGCAAACCATGACCTGTCACAAACTTTTAGCTTCCAAATGAACTGGTTCAGTTTGTGAGGTTCATGATGCAATAGAATGCCCTTCAGCATGATAGAGATACCTAACTTGCAAGGATCACCAGCTGACTCTCCTCTACCTGCCTGCCATGTTTGGTGAGGATTCAATTTTCAGGGTCCAAGTTACAGCCCTACAAAAAAGGTGCCCCCAGGAAAGTGTCATTTTGACAGGTGAAGGTTCAGAAGGTTCAGGAGTGTGTAGAATGGATCCTGTGCAAACTAGAGACATCAAAGTCACAGAGAACTTCCCCTAAATGCTCCTCTACATGCCTTCCAAATTCAACCCCCCCATTGCTTTGAAGTTTGCTAAACTTTAGATTTAGCTGAGACAGTCTATCAGGAAATGTAACCGTTCACGAACCACCATGAACTGCTTCAAAGTTCATGGAAAGTTTGTGTTGGTTGACCCACTACGAACTTGAGTTTGTGAACCATGAACCAGCCAAAATTAATCATGAATGTTAGTTCATGAGGCGGTTTGAACACATCCCTACTATTGACAATGTTCCATATAACAAAAACTCAGCATATCTCTCCTTATATATAATTCGAGTTTGGTGTGACTCTTTTCTGAACATTCCACATGCTCCCACAGTCTTTGGCTCCCTGACCTGTCACTCAGAAGCTGTCCCTATCCACTGGCTGAGTCTCGCCTCCAATATTCTAAACAGTTTGCTGTTCCTCTCCCCCCAATAGCCAGTTGGAACATAGAGGTTATTTGCACATGTGGCCTGATTGGCCTTTGCCTCTAACATTCTAAACAGTTTGCTGTTGCTGTTGGGAGTCTTTGAATGTGCCCTGAGGTAAAATACATATCTCAATTTTCCCTTAAACGGTCACTGGAGTTGCCAAAATACATATCCCAATCTCCCCTTAAATGGTCACTGGAGTTGCCAATCTCCCTTTAGGGACTGGAGATCTCCCAGAAATCACTGTGTTCCCAGACACAGTACATCATTTCCCCTACAGAAAATTTCCCAGCTATTACAATGGCTGCTTTGGGAAGTGGACTGTATTGCATTATACCCTGCTGAAGACCCTCCACACCCCAAACCCTGCCCTCCCCAGGCTCTACTCCTCAAATCTACAGGTCTGGCCCTCCCCTTAGTATTGCCAGCCTCCAAGCAGCACCTGGCAATCTCCAAGATCAATTCTCCTGGAGAGAATGGCTGCTTTGGGCAATGGACTCTGTTGAATTATACCCTGCTGAGGTCCCTCCGCACCCCAAACCCTGCCCCCCCAGGCTCTATCTCTCAAATATATTGGTATTTCCCAACCCAGAGTTGGCAACCCTGTAACTGGCTATGGAACTGCTTTCCAGACCCTTGGAACCCAGAAGACATGGCATAGGAGGAGGTGCTTTTCTACCTTAGGTGCCACTGCATAACCCCAAATCAACGTAAGTGACCGTCAGGGTGGAAGGAACCATACCTGTTACCATGAGGCTGTCCTCCCATACTACCCACTTGGAGCAGCAAAATGACTTGAGAAAGTTCTGCCTTATAGCTAAGCAGAAGGAAATAAACATGACTTGCCTCCCTCTATTTTCCCCTTCCCTCTGCCACCCCACCAGCCACAGTCGGGACACTCATCTGGAGCTTCCTTCTAGAGCTCATTGTATTTCTTCCCACAACAGGCCTTACTCCTAGTCTAGAATAATGGCAATGAGACAAATGTAATGTAGATTTATGCTTGCAATTTCATTACATAATGTAGCTTTCATCAAGGGATTTAAGTGTGGTATAAAGTCTTCACATTAATTATGAGTGCATAAACTTAAGTTGTGTGAATTGGCCTTTTCATAAAATATGTGTTGTGACATGTGACTAAAGTATGCACAGTACAATAGTTGTTGAGACTTCCCCTGAGAGAAGAAAAAAAGCCCCCAAGCATATCAATACTTCAAAAAAATCTTGAGATGTCTTTGTTGAACTTCAAGTAGTTTAAAATGCTAGTAACGGCAAATGTAAGGTCAATTTATCAAAGTGAGTTAGACTTCATTAAATATTCTTAATCATCATTAAACCCTAAATGACGTGTGAGATCAATGTGATTGCTAAGAAAACATGATGAATTACTGTAAGCTGACATAGAGATATTTAACTACCAGGATGTGCTAGTCTGCATAATATTTCATGGAGCTTTAAGGATTACTTATCAAGACTAACAGGTGTGATAAAGGCTTTTCTAATAAGAATGTAGAAAGGAAACCACAGAAGAGCAAATATGTACCTCATTAAAATTCAGGACTAATTAGAACATATTGTTGATGGAAAAGTTGGGAATGAATATTCTAATCAAAAGAAGAAGAGCTTATCAAATGGCAAAAGCAAAGTTGGTTGCTCTGTAAGAAAGTCAAGAGTTTATTAACATCCACATTTGTAAATGGAAGGATAAATTGGAATCATGGGGAGTGCCCAGACCACATGACCTCATAAGAGAAGCCACGTTGGATCAGGCCAATGGCCTATCTAGTCCAACACTCAATGTCACTCAGTGACCAAAACACTGGTGCTACCAGGAGGTCCACCAGCAAGGCCAGAACTCTTGAAGCCCTCTTCTCATTGCCCCCAAGCACCAAGAATACAGAGCACCACTGCCTTAGACATATTGTTTCATCTATACCTTGTGGCTAATAGTCACTGATGGACTTCTGCTTCAGATGTTTATCCAGTCTCCTCTTGAAACTGTCTATGCTTGTAGCCACCATTACTTCCTGCACCACCTCTCCATATTCAAACTCAGGCTGCTTAGGCAAGGTAATGACAAAGAGAAAGAGCTCCCAAAGTACTCATTCTAGCCTTTCATGCCTGTATGAAATGTTGCAAAAGGTGTATAATGATGTTAGACTTCTGGGAAGCATCTCCAAAGTCTTGATCAACACTTATCAAGACATTCTATCCTTAAACAAATTTAGTTAATGTACTTGCACACTGCCCTGACCTGGATAGCCCAGGCTAGCCTGATCTCATCAGATCTTGGAAGCTAAGTAGGGTTGGCCCTGGCAAGTATTTGGATGGGAGACCTCCAAAGAATATCAGGGTCATGGTGCAGAGACAGGCAATGGAAAACTGCCTCTGAATGTCTCTTGCCTTGAAAACTTCATGGGTTCGCCATAAGTCAGCTGTGACTTGATGGCACTTTCCACCACCACCATTTGTATACTGTCTTTCCTACACAGGCTCAAAGCAATTTGTTTCCACAACCCAAAAGAAAGAAGCTTGGGTTAAACAAGGGTTTATGGAACTGCTATACTGAAATTAATTAACTCATTCCCTCCCCTTTAGTATGAGTTTTATAAGAGGCTACCCAAAATGTTTGCCATCATTTGGGCAGCCCCACCCAGGCTAGTAGCTTAGAGCACTAACAGCCACTCCCCAGTTATCATAGCCTGGGAACTAAAATGTGCTGTGGACCAAAATGTGATACTGACCATCCATACAGTCTTCCTATCTGGGTTCAAGCACTGGCATTCAGTGCTGAGAGAGAGTCCCCTCAGGCCCTTAAACCAGTCAGGCCATGCTGTCAACTTTGGTTACCCTTTCCCCCATAGTGGATACCTCCCAATGCTTGGCAATCTTAAATCACCAACTGCCCTATCCTCCAAACCCTTGGCTAATGCCTAACCTATGATCAGGCCTACTTAATATTTTCTTCCCCAACCATTTCAGTGTAGGGTAGGCAACAAGGGCTATTCTCCCTGCAAATTCCAGAAACCCCCCCAAAATTCCACATCAGACTTCAAGTGGCCACTTATCCCCATATTGCCATATAAAAGAGGGGAAGTAACTTTTTTTCCCACCATAGAGAACAATGGAGGGGATGGGGGCAACATGTTTGGGGGCCTGTAGAATTGGACCCCCTGGTTTAATGTTCCTGAAACATGGAGGGTATCTTGGGGAGAGGCTCCAGCAGCTACCCTGCGAATTTGGAGCCTCTCCCTCAAACCCCCTCTCCTCCAGCCCCCAGAATATACCCTATGTTTTCACCATTGACTTCAATGGCTCATAGGATATAATGGGGCCGAACTATGGGAAGCCGATTCAGATCGGAGAATCTGATTCGGCCCGCAGGATCCTGAAAGGGACCCGAATGGGCCATTTAAGGGGGGGGCGTTCGGTTCAGACGAACCGAATGCACATCCCTCCAGCAGCTGGCTTGCTCGGGCTCTCTGCAGCAGCGGGGATCCTGAGCAAGCCAAGGGAAGGGAAGGTGGTTTAAACCGCCTCTCCTTCCCTCCAGCAGCCAGCTTGCTCGGGCTCCCTGAAAAAACCAATTGAAGGGAAGGTGGCGGAGCAGCTGGAGACATTGAGCTTCAGCTCCACAAGTAATGAGCACTCGAGCCCCGCCCCCAGCAGCCCTCAGGCCAGAGTACCTGGAGCAGTCTTGGGAGGTGGATTGGCAAAAAGCAAAACCAAAAGCGCAGGAACTCGAGAGAACTCCAGGAATGGAACCGGTTCCTCTTCCACAGCCCAAAATGCGACCCACGAACCCTGAGCTTGCTTTTTCTCATTTGCGAGTCTGGCCTCCGCACTCCTTTAACGAGGCAGCCCTGAAGCTTGGGGCAGCGGGAGTTTCTTTGCACGCAGCTTGTGCGGCTGGCTGAGTGCCTCTTCTGCTTGCCCACCTCTCGCCTCTGCACCTCATCTTCTGCCAGGCATGGAGGAGCCCAGCTCGCCCAGGCTTCTAGCCTCCTGCTGTCTTGGCCATCTGGTGCACGGGTGAGTCCCCAAAGTTTGACTCTTCCTCTACAAGTCTCTAGCGCTGGAGGTATTCACCTCCTTCCCTTCTGCCTGCTATGGCTGCATAATTGTGAGAGATTTCTTAACATAGTGTTCCTGCCAGGGATTCTGGGGGCCAGTCGGACTTCGACCCAGAAGATCTACACCGGACCCTACAGGCCATGGCTGGGTGGCTCAGGCTGAGCCAGCTGAAGCTGAACCCGGTGAAGACAGAGGTCCTGTGCCTGGGTCGGGGTGGTATGGGATTGGGGCTCCCGCTCCCGGCCTTCGATGGGGCTCCTCTCATGCCAACTTCGAAGGTTAGGAGTTTGGGAGCCCCATATAGAATGTATTGTAGTAATCTAATCTAGATGTAATCAGGGCATGCACCAGAAAATGCTGCAGCTGGCTAACAAGTGGAATCTGGTAAAAGGCACTCCTGACCATAGCTGTCATCAGTAGGCCTGGGTCCAAGAGCACTACACACTTGTTCCTTCAAGACGAGTGCAACACCATGCAGAACAGGTGACACCTTAATTTCCAGGTCAGACCTTCTGCTTACCAGTAGCACTTTAGTCGTGTCAGGGTTTAGCTTCAGTTCATTTAGCCCATATCTACTCCAAAACAGTCTCCAGGCTCTCATTTGGTTTTCTACAGCCTGAGATCAACCAGAAGCACAAGACCTCCTGTGTGTCATCCTCATTTTGGTGACAACCCAGACACGGTTGCTGGATGATCTCACCAATCAGTTTCATGTTGACATTGAAGAGCATGGGGACAGGATGGAGCCTTGTGGGACCACACAGATCAAAGACCAAGGGGCTCAGCAGGAGTCATGCCCCCCACTGCCTTCTGAAACCTGGTAGAACCTGAACAATAGCAAAACGATGCCTTCCAGTCCCAGCCCAGAAAGGCAGTCCAGAAGAATACTATGATTGATGGTATAAAAAGTTGGTTTATTCCTCCAATACTGCCACTTTGTAGGGATGCCAGCTCCGGGTGGGGAAATATCTGGCAATTTTAAGGGTGGAGCCTGAAAAGAGAGGGGTTTGGGGAGGGGAAGGACCAAAGTGGGGTACAATACCATAGAGTCCACGCCCCAAAGCAGCCATTTTCTTTAGGGGAGCTGATCTTTGTGGTCTGGAGATCAATTGTAATAGTGGAAGATCTCTACCTGGAGGTTGGTAAATCTATCACTTTGCCTCCTGCATGCTGTTTATGAGGGTTCCATGACCTACAGAAGCAAAACTGGGGAGAGGCCTCAGTTAGTGGCAGGAGGAGGCAGGAAAATTCTGTTCTGTGAAAACAGAATTTTGGATTCAACTAATTGGCTACATCCAAGCTAAATTATTTTTTTTTAATGGTAAAAATGAAAATATATTAAATTGAATTTTCAGCAAGGATAGGTGCAAAATGTTTTTGCTACACTTTATAACACTTGAACTGAGTGAAAAAAGTGATTAGAAAACATCAGTTTCTGCTAAAGATTCTTATTTTTTAAAGTGCTCTGATCGTCTGCTCCCCCCCCCCCGCATAGGATTATAATGACATATAGGAGTTTGGTGCTAATGCATGGCATCATTTTGTAAAGTATAAATTACCCTTTGTCATAAATAGTATTAAAATATCTCCAGCAGGTACATATTGGACATGGTTGCCTAGGCATATCTCTAAAATTAGTTTCATAGCCTGCAGCACAAAACTGGCATGAATTTAAAGATTAAAAAACCCCTAAACTCTGTGATTGACATAAAAAGACAACTTCACCTCCTAATTATATAAACTTTAGATAGGGAAATTGTGTATTCCTGTACACCCATAGAATTCAAAGGTTTCTTATTTATATCAGCAGGGCAATAGGCTTTTAAAAAGCCAAATGTAATAAATCGTGTAGGCAAGCCAATTATGATTGCTCCAGATGGTATCATTTACCAAAATTACACTGGAATTTCCCCGAAAAAACATTCACACTTCTAAACTACAGAAAGAAAGCTTGGCAGCATGTTAAATTCAGGCCCAATGGTTCAGTACCTGCTGACACCCACAGACCAACGAGGGTTCTTCAGTAACCAGACACTATGGGGCTGAAAGAAGTACATGAGATCCATGCTCTTCTCCCTTTCCTACCACCAGAAACTTTCCCAAGATCACAGATGCCTCTGTAATAATGGCTGATTATGCACCCATCTGTTTCCCCACAGTTTCTCCACAGCCACATTGGGATGTTAATCTCCCTCTACACTGCATGCTGCTTTCACTTTCCTTGAGCATCGAGTTTTATGGGACCTTCTGCATAGATTTATGGCCATTCAGGGGTGACTTTGCAGTCAGCATGACATTGCCCTGAGGTATCTGGATGTGGTTTTGCGCTGCACCTTTTCCTTCCCCCAATTCTGGTTCAAAGGGAACAATAAGCAGACAACTTGACTTGGCTTCATTGATCTTCATCCGTTCTCCACCCCTATTTCCACCTCTGTGTTTATCACCTGATCATGAATTACTTGGCTCAGTTGGGTGTGATCCACCATCCAAAGTATCTTCTACATGGCTAATGACTGCTGAGGCACAAGAGAGTGGAGGGAACTTTGTGTATGTGTGTGTTAGCCTGAAATTGCATCCATCGTTCTCTTCCTTCCTATGATGCTTACCTTCCTGTGGAACTCTGCCTCTTAAATCACTGATTAACACTTGGAATTCACTGCCAGCAGTGAGGGGTGGTGGCTACAAGCATGGACGGCTTCAAAAGGGAATTAGATAAGCATATGGAGCAGGGGTCCATCAGTGGCTATTAGCCACAAGGTATAGATAGGGAAAGCGAAAGCCAAAGGCGAAAAGGAAAGATTTACCCAACTGAATGCAGATTTCCAGAGAACAGCAAGGAGAGATAAGGAGGCCTTCCTGAATGAACAGTGCAATGTAATAGAAGAAAACAATTGAATGGGGAGGACTAGAGATCTCTTCAAGAAAATTGGAGAAATCAAGGGAGTGTTCTATGCAAAGATGGCCATGATAAAGGACAAAAACGGTAGGGACCTAACAGAAGCAGAAGAGATTAGGAAAAGATGGCAAGAATACACAGAAGAACTATACAAGAAAGACCTCGATGTCCTTGACAACCACGACGGTATAATCACTGACCTCGAGCCAGACATCCTGGAATGTGAAGTTAAATGGGCCTTAGAAAGCATTACTAACAACAAAGCTAGTGGAGGTGATGGTATCCCAGCTGAGCTATTCAAAGTCTTAGAAGAGGATGCTGTTAAAGTTCTGCACTCCATTTGCCAGCAAATTTGGAAAACGCAACAGTGGCCACAGGATTGGAAAAGGTCAGCATACATTCCAATCCCAAAGAAGGGCAATGCCAAGGAATGTTCAAACTATCGCACAATTGCATTCATATCACACGCTAGCAAGGTCATGCTCAAGATCCTACAAGCTAGGCTTCAACAGTACGTGGATAGAGAACTACCAGAAGTACAAGCTGGGTTTCGAAGAGGTAGAGGAACGAGAGATCATATTGCCAACATTCGCTGGATTATGGAAAAAGCAAGAGAGTACCAGAAAAATATCTACTTCTGCTTCATTGACTATGCTAAAGCCTTTGACTGTGTGGATCACAACAAACTATGGCAGGTCCTTAAAGAGATGGGAGTACCAGACCACCTCACATGTCTCTTGAGAAACCTGTATAAGGGCCAAGAAGCGACAGTTAGAACCGGATATGGAACAACTGATTGGTTCAGCATAGGAAAAGGAGTACGACAAGGATGTATACTGTCACCTTGCTTATTTAATATATATGCAGAGTACATCATGCGAAATGCTGGCCTGGATGAATCACAAGCGGGAATTAAGATTGCTGGGGAAAAGATCAACAACCTCAGATATGCAGATGATACCACTCTAATGGCTGAAAGTGAAAAGGATCTAAAGAGCCTCTTGCTCAGAGTAAAAGAGGAGAGCGCAAAAGTGGGCTTGAAGCTCAACATCAAAAAAACTAAGATCATGGCATCCGGCCCCATCACTCCTTGGCAAATAGAAGGGGAAGTCGTGGAAGTAGTGACAGACTTCACGTTCCTGGGATCCCAGATCACCGCAGACTGTGACTGCAGCCATGAAATTAAAAGACGCCTGCTCCTTGGGAGGAAAGCGATGGCGAACCTAAACAGCATGATAAAAAGTAGAGACATCACCCTGCCAACAAAAGTCCGCATGGTCAAAGCAATGGTATTCCCAGTAGTCATGTATGGCTGCGAGAGTTGGACTATAAGGAAGGCCGAGCGCCGAAGAATAGATTCTTTTGAACTATGGTGCTGGAGAAGACTCTTGAGAGTCCCTTGGACTGCAAGAAGAACAAATCGACTGAACAACAACAACAAATAGATGGGGACTCTGGGGCAAATGATGCTCTGTCAACTTGGTGCTTGGGGGGGGTCAACAGTGGAAGGGCTTCTAATGTCCTGGCCCCACTGGTGGACCTCCTGATGGCACTGGTATTTCTGGCCACTGTGTAATACAGAGTGTTGGACTGGATGGGCCTTTGGCCTGATCCAACATTGGCTTCTCTTATGTTCTTATGTTCTTAGCATCCATCTGCTTCCCTTATATACCTGTTAAAATCACTCTCGTCTTCATTCCCTCTGATCTCTCAATGCTGAGTCATGAGGCAAAGCAAGAGGCAGGAAAAAGTGCATACTAAAGCAGGAGTACTTTTCCTGTTTAACCTTGAGGCCCACCATGTCGAAGCGCTGCAGCACTGCCCATAGCCGGTCGGCGAAAGGTGTGTGGTCCAGGGTGGCGATCAACACGTCATCTAGAAACGGCTGGACTCCGGGGATTCCTTTAAGGAGTGAATCCATAAACGATTGAAAAATACCAGGCGCGACCGAGATGCCGAACTGGAGGCGGTGTACTTTGAACGCCCCTTTGTGCGTCACGATAGTCTGAGCCTCGGCCATGGCGGCATCAACTGGCAACTGTTGATACGCCTGGGCTAAGTCCAATTTGGCGAAAACCCGGCCCCCCGCTAACGCCGCTAGCACATGGCTCACTACCGGCACGGGGTACGCGTGGGCCTGGAGGGCTTTGTTCAGGGTGCATTTGTAGTCTGCACCAATGTGTACTTCCCCATTCAGTTTAATTGGGGTGACTAGGGGGGTCTCCCACCGGGCCGACGCGACTGGTTCTAGGACCCCTTGTTCCACCAGACGATCGAGTTCCGCCTCGATCTTTGGTTTCATTGCAATTGGTGGCAGCCGAGCCTTAATGCGGATGGGCCGCACCACGGGGTCTAGGTCCAGGGAGATGGGGGGACCAGTGAACCGTCCCAGTGTGCCATCAAAAACACGGGGAAATTCCGCGCACACCAAGCCAAAATCCTGCGTCCTGACCTGGTGGATTCTCTTCACTGAGAGTCCCAGGGCCTCAAACCAGGAGAGTCCCAGCAGGCTGGCGAGGGGCCTGTCCACCACCAGTAGGTCTAGGGTGCCCTTAAAGTCTTGGAACTGCACCCTAAACTTGCCCCAGCCCCGCACTGCCACGGGGTTCTTATTGAAGTCCCGTAACCGAAAATCCCGTGACTTCCGCAGGGGAGGCCCCCCCGGGGACACAGCGTGCAGAGTGTATCCACCGAGATGATGGAGTAGGTTGACCCCGTATCAATCTCCATGCTGCAGGGGGACCCCTCTATCAGAACCGTGACATGCAGTTTATTGGGGCCGTCGGAGGGCAAGTTACAGACCTGGTTGCGTGGGAATTGGGCCGACATGGAGTGAAGGTCGATGAACTGCTCCGGCAAGGTCTGATGCACTGCCGATTTCAGACGGGGTCCCTTGGAACGGCAGGCCCTGTCGATGTGTCCCGATTTGCTGCAGGCGCGGCAGACCGCGTTCCGAAAATGGCACGATCTGCGCTCGTGGCCTTCCCCACAGCTGGTGCACGTAGACGACGGGGTCGAAGCCTTGACCGGTTTCGAGGATGCGGGCTGCTGGCGGAGCTGTAGAACCTCATCCTCATCCGAGGCATCGGAGCCGACGGTCACTTGGGTGCGGTGGGCCGCCTTGGCGCAGTGGTCTTGGCGTGCCTGTTCGTACGACGAGGCCTCCCGTACTGTCTTCTCCAGGTCCAGGTCATCCTGGCTTACCAATTTCCTCTGAAGCTTCGGCTTGAGGAGAGTTTCGTTAAGGATGGCGAAGGAGCACCGGGTTGCCCCCCTTCGCAGAGCAGCCAGGAAATCCGAGGTGGTCTCGCTGGGGCCCTGGACCCTCGCGAAAAAGTCCAACCGCTCCACAAACTTTGTAGGTTTGGGAGCCAGATGGTCGGTAAGGGCCTTGACAAAAGAGCTGTACAACTCGTCTTTGGTCAGTTTGGGCGAAATCAAGTCCTTAAGCACGAGATGTGTCTGCATCCTGCAGTGGATGCAGTTTTCATCTCTGGATCCGCCACCTTGTGGATGGTGAAGTGGCTCTCGAGCGTGTCCAGCCAGGTCTCCCAGTGCGAGGGTAGGGAGATATCAAAAGCTGGGAGGCTCTCTGATGCGGTCGCCATTGTGCGGTGTCCACGTGGTGGCGTGGCCGGTGACTCAGGAATGGTGGCGGCAGTTGGAGCATCGCGGGAAGTGCTGCCGCTCTCGGGGTTAGCAGGGCAAGTTACGGAGCCAGGAGCAGAGCAGTGAGCAGCTGCTAGAGGACCTGGGTGCGAAGCGGAGCGGCTTGCGGTGGTCTCGGCATCGGGGCTCGATGCGGTGCTCAGATCGGCGTCCAGGTCTTTGTTCATGGGAGTGAAGATCCCATCCTCATCGTCAGTGAAAAGTATGCATACGGAGAGTGATTTCAGCTAAGCATACCTTTTATTAGTCAGGAACAAGACACCTTGGCCAGCTTGCAGGCCAGCTTATATTCCTTCAGAAACCCTCCACCAGAACACACACCCCACTCCCGATAGGCTATTTACAGTAACCGAGAGACCTATTGGCCTCACGGCTTGGGACCTAGCCCTTTCATTGGGCCTGGCTAGGATCCTACTGGCCCATTGTCTTTCAGCATGAAGCTTGAGGTTTTAGGTCTTTGGACAAGCCCGGGCATGCCCGGCTTCGTCAGGCTGCATACACAACAGCTAGTGAGGCCAAAATAAGCAGGAGGAGGACATGGTCCATTTGTTCCTTTTTCTCCAGCTTCCTGCTGTTCCCTCAGCCTCAGCACCTCTTCCTAAAGTAGAAGGTACAGGGATGCATTTATGATAGGTATGGTGGGAGTAGGTTGCTTTAGAAAAGTGATTGTACTATGCTGTGGAATGATATAGTATAGTCTGATCTCATCAGATCTTGGAAGCTAGGCAGGGCTGGTACATGGATTTTGAAGAAGAAGACTTTGTAGAGGAAGGCAATGGCAAACCACCTCTGCTTAATCACTTGCCTTGAAAACTCTATGGGTTTGCCATAAGTAGGCTACAACTTAGTGGCACTTTACATACATACATACATACATTTATTATTTATAGTCTGCCTTTCTCATTGAGACTCAAAGTGGATTACATAATGTGAGCCGGTACAATCAATAGGATGAGGAGACATCTAATAAACAATGTAAAAGGACTAGAACTGCAGTAATCTGAAACAAGGCATAAATATTAAACTATATTAAATAATGTTAAACGAGTCAGTTTCACAAACGTGCAGCAGGAGGGTCAGCCAGTGGTTCCCCATCTCCTGCATCAAGCAATAACCAGTCTCTTGTGTTCGCAATAATATCTCTCCCAGTTTGCCTCCCTCCCACCCCCAACATTCCACTGACTCCAGAGCTAGTGCTGCACATCATTTGTAGCTGTGACTGTAGCTTAAATGTTAAACTATATTCCAAATGCACATCCCTATTACCCACTGCAATGTGAAATGATTCACATGCAAGACATATCTGCAGGTTTTAAATAGTTCTTCTGAACTGAAAACTATTTTTTCCCAGATAATTTATTTCAAACCTGACAATAGGACAAAGCCTCCCTTTGATTAGAACAGCCATTCCCTGTCTTTCAGGTCCTTTGCAGTTCAGAACACAAAGTTGTTTGATCCAGTTTGTCCTGCGAAATTCAATTTGTGATAATCTCTCCAAGATTATCAGAGTTTAGACCTTGTAACGTGGCTTTCCAGAATACAAAGGTTAATTCATTTGAGGGTTACACTTCTTTTCCCTCTTCTGCAACCAGCATTCTTTAGTACCTGTGGGATTGTGTTTGATTTATGGGGTACTTGAAGTATTTAAGTGCCAAGGGATAAAAACAATGTACTGTCTTGCTGACATCAGATCCCTATAGAGCCAGTTTGGTGTAGTGGTTAAGTGTGTGGACTCTAATCTGGGAGAACCGGGTTTGATTCCCCACTCCTCCACTTGCACCTGCTGATGTGACACTGGGTGAGTCACAAGCTCTGGCACAGCTGTCCCTGAAAGAGCAGTTTGTGTCAGAGTTCTCCCAGCCCCACCCACATCACAGGGTGTCTGTTGTGGGGAGGGGAAAGGAAAGGAGTTTGTAAACTGCTCTGAGACTCCAAGTGAAGGGCGGGGTATAAATCCAATCTCTTCTTCTTCTTCTTCTTCTTCTTCTATAGCAACTAGTTCCCCAGCCTGCACCTAACATGTGGCAGCTACTGAGATAATACACTAAACGGCTTTGATATCTGTTGGCAGTTCACAAAATGGGGTGGGTCATAGTTTGCTATCTGCAGTTTGCACAAAAGTTGCTTGCTTCACATTCCAGGTAGAAAGAAAAATGATAGAAACAATTACACAATACCCTCCATTCCATGAGAATCTGCTTTCTGCAGACTGTATTACCTTTTGTTTGCATAGGAATAATCTTATTTTTTCAAATTGCAAATATAACAATCCAAGTATGTTCCCCATACACAAAATTCATATACACATATGAGATGAGGGCAAATGAATGCTGTGAGACAATAGAATGTGTAAGTAATCCTTTGAATAGTATTAAAATTTCAATTTAAGTTTAGAAAGCACCCAGAAAACATCCTTATGCGCGGAGGAGAAAGTTAAACCATTTCCGTCCCCATGGTCTTTCTGAGTTGAAAATTCCTCTCAGTGGTGCTTTCAGATTTTACTGTGAAGTTCAAAAATCCCTGCTCATAGCCTTAGCAGGGGGTCCCTAAAGCAGGCTATAGTGTCATATTTGTAGTATACATTGCCATCTAAAGGGGACCTGTTAAATCCAATGTCTAAAATTATCTAACTGCACCAGTGACCCCAACAGAATTGCTACTAGCCCCAACAGGAAAAACTGAATAACAACTTAGCTGAATTCCATCATTTCCTAGTCTTCTAGGGCAATTATTTCAGGTTATACTTCCTTCTGAGTTAAGTGAAAGCCAAGGTCCTTGGTGTTAATGGTTGCTTATTTTTTCCCTTCATTCAAATACAAACCACACTGTGCCTGACTAAAGTTTAATTATGGCATGCGGGTCTTAAATCGATATTTCATAGGCCATTTGGATTCTTTCTAAAAACCACCTCTGCTTAATTATATGAAGAGGTAGGAAATTGATTGAATGCTAGTTTAGCCTTCACTGTGGATATATTTAAAAACTCAATAAAGTATTTCAAAACACCGTGCCACTATCAATATTGGCACCTATTGTGCAATGAGCACATTTTGTTATATGCTAATAAATTCTAGATGTGTTTGTTCATTTGTTTTGTCCCAAACACTCAAACACAGATTTTAACAGCTTTCAAATCACCTCGTACATCTGCCCTTTACCATCACTCCCAAATAAATTTTCCTAGCACTCAACAGAGATGACAAATTCTCCACAGGAACTGTAGCAATGAAGGAATATGTTTCAATTTATACTTAAAAATAACGATTAAGATAAAGAGTTCAATTTCTCCTTTGTTCTGCTGCTCTGAACCCTGAAAGCTATAACTTTGATTTAAAGAGGTGGGCAAATTGCAAATGATAACACATCCATTCATAACACAATACAGCTTGATTTTGCATAACAGTGTCTGGCAGCAGAGCAGAATCCATCAGTATATCAATCTCAGTACAAGGGAAGGAAAAGCACTTGTCAAGCTAATAACATACTTCAAAGCAATTTAGTATTCAAAATATGCATGTACATAAGTAAATCTGTATGTATATGAGTAATTTAAACTCAAGCCACTGCTAATTGAATGACCCTGAAAGCTTGAAAAGTCTGTACATCTCCATATTAATACTGTTAAAAAATGTCTAGATTTAGCATCTTGCAAAAAGTCACATATGTCTTAGATAAATTTAGTGAGTTATGGAATGCTCTTTTAGAATGTTTTAATTGAAATGATAATGTCATTATATTTGGCAGCAATTTTCTTATATTCTTAACTTAGACCAATGGGTTGCCATGTGTCCACCCGCATTCCAGCAGCTAGCAGGGTGTGTGTGTAAAATTGCCATCCAAGAAAATCCACTCTAGAAAACCCTTAAATCTCTATGATTTTACCATTGAGTTCCCAGTGATTCCTATAGAGGTATGATATCACTTCCAGGAAAACCTGGTCTCCTATTGGTTGCCAGCTGGTCTTACAGTTGTTGGCAACCCTAACCAACGTATGTTTCTTATTTCTGTTTTTAATTTTTATTTAATTTACTTTCCTGCTGGCTGTCAGTTTTATTATATGCTTCAAAATCTATAAAAGATTGGTCAAAAAAGGAAGGCCACTGAAAAGAAGAAATGAAAAATAAAATGCAGTTTTTCTAAGATGTATTCTATTTTGCCAGCATTCAAGCTCTTAAACCTTTAGAACAAACTCTCTTCTAAATTGTACTAGTCATTTCTTAGTTGTTTGTTTATCTAAAACCCATTACTAGAGTTGATTTTGAAATAAAGCATTAATTAGGTATTGATATCCTAGTGACTGATTTTAGCTTGAACCGGTATGAGAATATCACCCAGTGCACGCTGCTCTTTACTGAGCACACTGGGAAACAACTGAACTAGGGATTGGCACAAACCAGCTGATGAACTAAAGTTTGTGACAAATTTTGGACAGTTCGTGTTTTGCAAACTGAAGTTTGTGGCAGGTCAACTGGCACAAACTTTCCACAAACTTTCAAGCGGTTCATGGCAGTTGTTGAGGTTTGTGAATGGATACATTTCCAGACACTCTCCACTCAATCAAAATGTTTACCAAACTTCAAAACAACAGGGGGCAGAATTCTCCAGCCTTGGAAACACCGATAGAGGTCCTTCAAAGCTTAACAGGCACTGCTGACTGCTAATAACTGAGTTTCCATTCTGCTCTATGGGATCAGAGTGCTATATATACCCTCTACTTAATTCTGCACTCTCTCCTCTGTTGGGTGTTGGCAGTTAGAGAGGCAGGGAAACTGTTAAAAGCAGAGCAGATTCAATTATTCCTGATTGTGAACACCTCTCCCCTGGTGGGGTTTGAGTTTTAGGTGGACTCAAGGCTCTGAGTCACACTGTCTCTCTGCTCATGCCAAGCAGATGGGGTTAGCTACTGGATGCCTTGGCTGAGGACCCATATTTTACACCCTGATTCTGTACACGTCTCACCTGGAAGGGTTTGGGTGTTAGGTGGACTCAGGGCTCTCAGCCATCCTGTCTCCCTGCTCACTCCATATTTTATACCCTCCCATCTCTCCTGATTGTGAACACCTCTCCTCTGGCGGGGTTTGGGTGTTAAGTTGACTCAGGGCTCTGAGCCACCCCATTCTTTGCTCAAACCAAGCAGAGGGGCTTAGCTACTGGGTGCCTCAGCTGAGAATAGGGGGGGGGGACTTGCCCCAGGCTGGCCATATGGGTGCAGAGTATATTGGTGGTGTCCTGGAAGGGCTTCAGGACATACACCATTTGGGAGAGGATCAGCCAGTTGTTGGAGCTGATGCTGAGCTCCTCTTCCTCATGCAGAATGGTCATGGATATGACATCCTGCACGATGCTCTTCTGCTCCATCAAATCTGCAATCATGGGGTAGGTGGAGTTCCAGTGGGTGGGTAAGTTCAGGATGAGCTGGTGTTCAGGCTCATCCCCCTCCCTCTGCCTCTCACGCAGCAGATGGGCAGACTGGATGCTGCATGAGAAGTGGACTTCTGTTGGCTTCCCTGGGGGAATGACCTTTTGGAGGGTAGCTTGCCTTGATGTCCTGCCTATGGCACACCAAGTGCCTGCCAGCTCTACCTTTCTGTCCTTCAGAATTTGCCTTTGGAGACTTGGGGTGGGGGGACTGCAAGCATAGGGAAGATGCTTATCTTGCTTCCAGTGTCTGGCTGGGGGTGGTATTTCCAGGTGAGGTTTTTCTGTGAGTTTGGTGTGTCAAAAAGATCTCTCTGGCCCAAACCAGGCTAAAAACCTTTTCACCAAGAGGCTGGCTAGCTGTAAATTATAAAGTATTGGAGTCATCTGTGCGCCTTCAACCTGGGTAGGCTACCACCAGTCCTTCTCTGTCCCTCTGGTCAGGAGCCAATGGACAAACTCCTGACGTTCACGTGAGGTTGGCTCACAATAGGAAACCCAAAAAAATTACTATTATGGCAGTCGGACCTCAGTCTTATTGCAGCTACAGAGACTAAGAACCAGAATTTATTATTTAAAATATCTCATTAAGGTGCATAAATTACTTAAAATACTGTGAGACAGAAAACAATAAAACTAGAGATTAAATTACTAGCTAAATGCTTTAGAACACTGGTCTCCAAAAGACAAGATTTTACCCATTCAGAGTTCTGGGTCCAAAAGGAGCTCCTCTCCAGAGTCCCAAAAGCCAGGCTAACTGGCTTCAGCAACAAAGTGAGCAGGACAATGCCAACATGTCCACGTAATAACATGCAGGCACCATCAAGCCTCCTGAATATGCTTCAAGATAGATAATTTATTGTCTGAATCCCAGACTTCCCCTAGGCCTATACACTAATCAGGGTTCAGGCAATATTCTATAGTTGCAGGTAGGCCAATCAGTAGCAGGATGACTTCGTTGGTTCTCTGTCCATGTCAGAAGGGCAGTAGTGTGATATGCAGCTCACTCCACTCCCATCTCTCACAAAGACATAATTGAATGGAATGTTAATTGGAGAGCCAAAGGGGGAGAAGAACATCTTATCTTTGCAGGTGCAAGGCCACGCTGTTCTCTCCCAGCACAACTGTGTGAAACTCTGGAGACACAGAAACAAGTAATTTCAACAAACTCAGGCCACAGCCAGACAACCAAACTTCTTGAACAGAACTCCATTTTGACTGAACCAAAGTTCTTGACGTGGTGTCATTGGCTTGTTCCTGAGCCATTCCATAGACTCCTGTAACTGCAGCTGTCTTTTCCAGAGAGAGCACTGGGAAGACCTTTTTGGGAGTCCATAACTGGGACCCCAGAAATGTAATCTACCCCTGACTTGGGGAGTTGGTAATGGAGCGGGTGGAAGGGTGAGGTTCCCTGTGTATTTTTGGTGTTTATAGCTTGTGGGGGAATTCATTCTATACATTTTTGAACCTGCACCTGACATTTTCCCCAAAAGCACTTTCCTAGAGCATCTTCTTTTTTTGGGGGGGTGGCATAACTAAGACCTCCAAAGTCCAATCTGCACATAATTTGGAGGGCATGTAGAGGACCATCAGGGGGAGGTCTGCTGTGACTTTGATGTGTCTAACTTGCACAGGGTCCATTCTATATACTCCTAAACCTCCTGAACCTGCCCCTGTCATTTCCCCAGAATGTGCTTTGCTGGGGGCACCCCTTCAGGGGGCAGACCCCGTAAATTCAGTCTTTACCAAACTTGGGGGGTAGGTAAAGGAGCGTCAGATGGAGATCTCCTATGAGTTTGGTGTCCCTAGGCCATTTGGCTGTGGCCTGAGTTTGTTGAAATTACTTGTTTCTGTGTCTCCTCTGTGCCTTCCCTGACTCACTCTCTTAATCTGCCTTCCTGCTTTAGGGCACTGCCTTTACCAGCTTGGCACCAGCACCAGCTGACTTGGGTCTCTGTAAAAGAAATGTGCCCTTCCTAGCATTAGTGCAGCAGGCACTATAATTAGGAATTATTAAGCTGCCATCAGGAATTTTAACAGCAACTGTTCTTTTTATGTTTTACTATTTATTGCTGAATTATCAATGATTGTTTTACTGAATGTTGTAAGCTGCCCTGAGCCCACTTGTGGGGTAGGATGGGATACAAACTGAATGAAATAAGTAACTAAATAAAACACCCAGACACTTTGCACTTTTACTCCAGAGTCTGGGCTCACAGCATTGGTGGCAGGCATGGGTTGGGGAAGGGGTTTGTCCCCCCTGCAGGCAGCATGGGACCATCTGCTCAGCACTGCACCTCTGGCTCTCCAGTCATCCCATGCAGTTTTTCCTCTGCATCCCCCCCCCACCAGCCCACGGGGCCTTCCAGTGAGGACACACCAACTTGGAGCTTACCAGCTGCTGTCCTTTATAAAGTTTATCTCTCCAGTACCTGACATTACATTTCATGGCACACATGGTCCGACCATATTTATTGTCACATCCAGCCCTCATAATGAACCAGTTCAACACCTCTGGAATAGACAATACTGACCTTGATGAAACAATGGTCTGATTCAGCATAAGGCAGCTGCATATGTTCACTGGGGGGGGGGAGTGGTGGTTCAACTCCTGGCCCAGTCAATGACTGAGGCCACAAGGAGTGGGGCAGAGCATTGGTGGGGGCAGAGAGGAAGCATAAATGGTGACTCCACAACCAGGCTGGGAAGGAGTAGAAAGAAGGGGTGTGCTATACTTTGGAGAAATATTGCTTCAGGAAAGAGAGAGGGAAGACTTGGGTGGTTCAACCCCATGTCCCCCTTTCCTATTCTGAGGCCACGGGAGACTCCAAGGAACTAAAGCATCACAAAAGCTAAAGGCCAGGGGGGTGGCATGAGTGAGGAAGGATCCTAACACCCTTTGATACTTCTTCACATTAAGGTTTATAGTGTCCTAATAAGAAAGCCAACTGGATTCTATGAAATTTTGGTCTGAGCTAGTTATAAGAACAGTATTAAGCAGTGGCCATCCATCTTCCAGCATGAAAAATAAGTAAAGTCATATCAAAGTTAAGTTATTGATTCACAGGTGGTTGCCTGCAGCTGAGGAAATCCTAAAATCCTGCAAATTTCTCCTCCTCCCTAGAGCCTGGGAAGATCCAGACTGTCTAAGTAGCATAAAATGAGCGCAGAGAATCAATGGCTTGACTAATGTGTTTGTCATTTACAAACAAAGATAACCTACATTATCAATGTAAATTATTTAGAGCTTGATTAGAATGAATTCAAGGAAGATGTACCATCATTTTCTCAAGTAGTCAAACTAATATTCAAGATTTCAACAGAGCTATCACAAGAAAGGTCAGAGTTGATTGAGACCCAGTCATGGATGAGACATGAATCCATTATGCCTAGGTATTACTGAAACATTAAAAGTGAATTAAGGAGCTACCAATGCCCACATTCTTTCTCAAGCATTCCACTGTTAAATGGACTTGATACAAATAAGGCAGGCTTGATTGATTCACTAGTCCCTCTATCAGCAATATATATTTTTCTCCCTACACTTTAGTTTATATGATTTTGTTATCTCCTGCTTACTTAGGCTTGCCAAGTCCCCCCGGGGGGCGGGGAAAACCCCTCCCCAGAGGCTCGATCCCCGCCGCTGGCAGATCGGGCCCCAGGGGGAACTCCACCCCGACGTGCACGTCGCCCGGAAGTGACGCAGGCATGCCGGGCACGTTGGGAGCAGGGCCACGATCGTCCGAGGGAAAACTCTATGGCGTGCTCCAGCCACCAGCCAGGAGTCCCCCGCTACGGCTGAATCCACACTTGGCAACCCTATGCTTACTGTATCTGAGACATTCCTTCAATATAAACCAATACATTAGAAATGACACTTTTCCCTGCAAAGAGAAATTGTAAAAATGATTTTTCAGGGGAATTATAAATGTAAGATGAGAGATAAGAAATGCTCCTGTATTTGTCTTGCTGCATTTAACAAACCCAAAGTCACAACATATTCAACATATAATTTGACCATTTATTACCCATTTGATCAGACCAACATCTAAGAAATAAAGATGTTTAGGCTGCAAGTCTTTGTGGGGAATAGACTGAAAACCATCAAGAAGAAGAAGAGTTGGTTTTTATACCTCACTTTTCTCTGTCCTAAGGCATCTCAAAGCGGCTCACAATTGCCTTCCCTTCCTCTCCACACAACAGACACCTTGTGAGGTAGGTGGGGCTGAAAGAGTTCTGAGAGAACTGTGATTGGCCCAAGGTCACCCAGCAGGCTTCATGTGGAAAAGTGGGAAATCAAACCTCGTTCTCCAGATTAGAGTTGCCGCTCTTAACCACTACACCAGGATGGCTCTGTCCAGGGGTCGGATGGGGCCGGAGCTCTCCGGAGCACAGCTCTGGGAGTGACCAGCCCAGGGGGTGGGGTGGTCACATGACCAAGTCCCGCCCCCTGCTCCCAGCAGGCCTCAGTCAGTGCCACGAGGACGCCAAGAAGGAGGTAACTTGTCTGCCTACCTCCTCCTCTGCTTCCCCGGGCCCTGCTCAGGTCTGCCCCCCCCATACTGTGCTTCCTGGCGCCGTGGGGAACCGCGGCGCCCCAGGAAGCCTGGCCACACCTCCCCTCGCTTCCCGGGGCCGCGGCAATCCATGTGCCCCAGGAAGCCTGGCCACCTCTCCCCTCACTTCCCGGGGCCGCAGCGATCCGCTGCACCCTGGGAAGCCCGGCCACCTCTCCCTCGCTTCCCGGGGCCGCAGCGATCCACGGCACCCTGGGAAGCCCGGCCACCCCTCCCCTCGCTTCCCGGGCTGTGGCGATCCGTGGCACCCCGGGAGGCCCGGCCATCCCTCCCCTCGCTTTCCGGGGCCGGGGAAATCTGTGGTGCCCTGGGAGCCCCGGCCACCCCTCCCAGCGCAAGGCATGCTCTGTATTCTTGGTGCTTGGGGGGGAACAGTGGGAGGGCTTCTGGTGTCCTGGCCCCACTGCTGGACCTCCTGATGGCCCCTGGTATTTTTGGCCCCTGTGTAACAGATTGTTGGACTGGAGGGGCCATTGGCCTGATCCAGCATTGGCTTCTCTTATGTTCTTATGTCTGGGGCAAGGGATGCTCTGTATTCTTGGTGCTTGGGGGGGTCAACAGTGGGAGGGCTTCTAATGTCCTGGCCCCACTGGTGGACCTCCTGATGGCACTGGTATTTCTGGCCACTGTGTGATACAGAGTGTTGGACTGGATGGGCCTTTGGCCTGATCCAACATTGGCGTCTCTTATGTTCTTATGTTCTCTCTCACCTAGCACATCGGAGCAACTGTCATCAGGCAGGAGTGGAGCCTGGCTGTTTATCCAGGCTGGCTCCACCCCCCACTCACATCATGACTCCAGGCGTCATGGCTCTGTTGCTGCTCAGCTTCCTCAGGGCGGCAAAGCAGCCCCCAGTGACCAGCAGCGTTGCCGGGTTGCCGGGAGCTGAGTTTCCTCTGCCTTCACTGTGGAAGATGGGAGGTGCTTGGCCATTCCAGAACTGCTGGTTTCAGGAGGGGTGTCTAAAGACCTGAGTCGTATTGACGTGATGAGAGAGGAGGTCCTACAACAGATAAAAAAAATTAAAAACTGACAAATCATGAGGCCCAGATGGCATGCATCCAAGAGTTCTGAAAGAACTCAAATGTGAACCTGTGGATCTGCATCCATTTTATCTTCACAATAACCCTATAAAATAACAAACCCTATAAAATAAAAAACCCTTTAAAATAAGTCATCCTTAAAGATGCTGAGAACTTCAGTGTAAAAGCTTTCTAGTCATGCTTACCATGATAAAATTCTTTGTTATCATGAGCCAAGATTCCTTATTTGCAGTTTGTGTCTGTGCAGTAGACACTTGTAGTGCAGGGTCATGCCTTGATTTTGTTTTGTTTTTGAATTTCATTTACCTCATTTACCATCTACCTCTCTCACCGAGACTCAAGGCAGATTACACAGTATAAGGGTCTCATTGCATCTTACACAACTCTTATCCTTTGTAAGCGTGTGACCATTCCTGCACATGCATCTGGCTTCCTGTTTTTAAGAACTGAATAATGAGTGATCAAATATAACTATCTTGTGTTTGTCTGCAACTGAATGTTAATTACAAAGTAGCCTTGTCATGGCAAAATAAAAGTCCAGTGGCACCTTAGAAACTAAGTCTTTAGCAATAAAGTCTTTAAGATGCCACTGGACTTCAGTTTTATTTAACTGAACTAGAAATAAGGCCTTTGACTGCAACTGAATGTTAATTACAAAGTAGCCTTGTCATGGCAAAATAAAAGTCCAGTGGCACCTTAGAAACTAAGTCTTTAGCAATAAAGTCTTTAAGATGCCACTGGACTTCAGTTTTATTTAACTGAACTAGAAATAAGGCCCGTTGTGGAAATAAATACAAAGGGATCTAGAAAGAGGCTCTGGGAGAGTGCTCTGGCTTTGGGCAAACAGTGTCAATTTGCTGTGGCGACCTCAGCAGGGTATAATGACAGAGTCCACTGTTTTCTCCAGAGGGACTGATCTGTGCTACCCAGGGGTCATTTCTTAGAAAAAGAGGTGCAGGAGCTCATTAGCATAACTCATTAGCACAACTTATTTGCATATGCCACCGGAAGTGTGTCAGAAGGCAACACCCACCACTCAGGCTCCACTGGACTGTTTTGGATTGCTGGCTATTGGGGGGGGCGAGAACGTGCAGATCTCACAGAGGAGG
>NW_015161433.1:36928-53198 GCF_001447785.1 Gekko japonicus
AAAGGAGGATGGAAAAGTCTCCATATCTCTATTTTGCCTTAAATTGGTTTTGATGCCAGCAGAGTGAGAAAATGCCAGAGGCTCTGGGTGGGTGCCCCATCGTAAATGCACCAAACAATTCCTAAAGATTTTCCAAAACACTACTCTGTCGATACATTGCAACACTTTGAATTAGCACCAGAGCTTTAAGAGCTCTCCAGCTGTCACCTGGAGACTGGCAACAGCTTGTTTGGAGGGTGGGGAGTATGGCATTGTATCTGTTTGAGGTCCCCCTCTTCCTCCTCCTCCTCAGACCCCATCCACAGCAGGCTGCATTCCTAAAATATCCTGGAAGTTTCCAACCTGGAGTTGGGAACCCTATGTCCTTTCCAGGCAACCATCAGCCTATCTTTATCTGCCTGCCTGTCTGTCTTCAGGTTTACAACCCCCCCAGCCTCTGCCTAGGGAAAGGGCAGTCTTTCCCTGCAGTGGGAACCAAAGCAGCTGACATCATTATCCTCTCCCCAGTATGATCCGCACAACTACCCTATGAGGTATGTTATGGTTGAAAGTGTGTGAATGGTTCATAATCCCCCAGGCAGATTTTAAAACATGAACTTGGGACCTCTGAAGCGCTCTCTGTGGCAGTAATGGGGTGACTGCTGGCACCTTTTCCTATCTTTTTTTGCCTTGTGGTATTCTGCTTGTGGTGTGATCTGTCTTCTTTGTGATGTGGCATGATTGTGTTATTGGGTTTGTTTCTTTTGAAGGGGAAGTGATGTGTTGTGAGTGAGGACATATTTTACCTCAGAATACAGTAGGTTCCATATGCAACTGACAATTCCAACTGCCTTGGGGGGGGGAGTTTGAGGTGTGGAATGGAGTGAAGTCCAATCAGCTTCCATATGCAAAAGACCTTGAAACGCTGGGCGGGACTGCACAAAGCAGCCAGTCAACCCAGCCAACGTCTTCTGACTGACAGTTCTTGCAGCCAAACACTAAAGGTGTGCATTTGGAACGTTGGAGCCCACTATGGCTTTACATATAAGGGAGAGATGGTAGTCCATTGATGGTGCCATTATTTTAACTACCCTCTGATTAGCACTGGTTTGTATATTAATTAGAGACATTGAGGGGACGTGGCTATGTCTGCCAGCAGTCTCACTTCCAGGACTCAAAACATCATCTTCCATAAAAAGAACAGCAATTTAAAAATGTTTACATATCTATATGTGATCTCTAGATATCTATGTATCTCAGCATTTGATGCTAAAAATGCAAAAAGAAAAAAAGGAAGGAAGGAAGGAAGGAAGGAAGGAAAAGAAAGAAAGAAAGAAAGAAAGAAAGAAAGAAAGAAAGAAAGAAGATTACTCTTTTGGCTCCTGTGTAGAAAGCAATTTCTTTATCAATTGGAGCAAACAATAGGGAGAACAGCCTTCCTGCTACTGTCAGGGCGGTTTCGTACTAGAGCTGCCTCACAGCACAGCCGCCGTTTGCCCCAACACTATTTGTCAATTTCACACCCGAGGCTGCGAGGCTGCGTTTGACCCGCGGCTTCACCTGATTTCCTCCGCAGTTTCGTGATCCTCAAAAACCAAGATCACGAAACTGCAGAGGAAATCGGGCGAAGCCATGAGTCAAAATGCAGCCCCGCAGCTTTGGGTGTGAAATTGCCATATTTGTGTCGGGGCAAACGGCGGCTGTGCCGCGAGGCAGCTCTAGTGCGAAATCGCCCTCAGTCTCTTTATATGAGGATGGTGTAACTCCTGCATTCTGTCCACCTGTCTTACAGGGCCACAAAAGAAACATAGCTCAACAGGAGCCATATGTATTGTGTAACATCTAATGAGACCCTAAGACAATGTAATCAGCAGGATGGGACATCCAATAACAATGCAATAGGATTTGGATTGTAGAAATCTGAAGCCAAGCAGAAACCTGAACAGGGCTGAAATCGAGCATAGGTATTGACATGACATGTTAAATGGTGCAATATTTATTTATTTCTAACATTTCTATGCTGCCTTTCCATCCATCGTGGTTCAGGGCTTTCACAAACCCCAAACCCCGAACCTCCAACAAACTCCTCCATTTCATGAACTGGTTCATGGTTTGTGGATTTCAGCCCACCCAGAATTTATTCAGTAGGTTTTAGTCCCAGGGAAATGTTCTTAGTATTTCAGCCTGCAATTGTAAGTTATGTGTTATAGCTTGGTTTTTTTTGCAGCTGCACAGTTGGAGAACTAAACCTTCTTGAATACCAGAAAATCTCCCAGGATCATGGTCAGGTCATTAAACAAAAACTACCTATTGAACACAGAATCACTTATGCGTCACCATTTCTTTGCACCTGTTGGGTGAATTGTTTTAACAACCTCCAGTGGATACATTGCCTGACAGAATGAGCTTGCACATATTTGTCCAAATCAGGAGAGTGTGGCAGCTTTTCTTTTTAATTTTCACTGGGTGCTGTATGCCAGGAGTACTGCGACAAAAAGCCCTGGAAACTTTGAAAAGGTAAATATTTGTCAATATATGTCCATGCAAATGTATCTCTAAATCTAGGCAACAGTTAATGTACACCAGTTGATCCTGCTATAAAAAATACAGAGGCTCCAATTACAATTCATCTCTGACTGTCTCTCTTGGAGGCAATGGTGGCAGGCACAGTAGTGTGTGAGGGGAAACTGAAACAAAGTATTATATAAGAACAAAGTTTGAGTCCAGTGGGGCACCTTTAAGACCAACAAAGTTTTATTCAAGGTATAAGCTTTTATGTGCACTCACACTTCTTCAGATACAATTAAATGGAAGTTACCAGGTCATACAAATAGAAGGAGGAGGAGGAGGAAAAGGAGAAGATTGCATTTATATCCCACCCTTCACTACCCAAAGGAGTATCAGAGCAGTTTACAATCTCCTTTCCCTTCCCATTCCCCTCCCCACAACAGACACCCTGTGGGGTTGGTGAGGTTGAGAGAGCTCTTTTGAGAACTGCTCTTGAGAGAACAGCTCTGAAAGAACTTGTGACTGACCCAAGGTCACACCAGCAGCTGCATGTGGGGAATCAAACCCGGTTCTCCCAGATTAGAGTTCGCATTCCTAACCACTACATCAAACTAGCTACAGGGTGAGCAGTAAATTATCATGCAACATAATGAAAATATTTAACAGATTCAGGGACCAAACAGGAATAACAGGCTTAGTTTTTATGGTTCTAATCTGCTCTTCCAAATAAGAAATTTTTAAAAATGTTGAGGATGTATGGCCCTTTTGGGGGATTGGTGAGAATACAGATGTAAGGACTGAATGAGGTTAGCATATGTAGTGAGATAAGAAACCAATATCCCTGTTAAGTCCTGGGGATTCCATTGTTCTGAGTGTTGTAATAACTTGCAACTCAGCAATTTCCCTTTCTAGTCTGTTCTTGAAGTTCCTTTGCAATAAAACTGCTACTTTGAACTCATCCATTGAATATCCTGGAAAGTTTAAGAGTTCTCCAACAAGTTTCTCAGTCTTGTGATTCTTGACGTCTGATTTGTGGGGGATTCAATATTTCTAAAGCTGTTTTAATAGTCTGTTTGTAGCCTGAGGACTAGGGGTTGGCACGAACCAGGACAATGGAAGTTTGTTGGAGGTTCATGGTTCAGGGTTTTCACAAACCCCAAACCCCGAACCTCCAACAAACTCCTCCATTTCATGAACTGGTTCATGGTTTGTGGATTTCAGCCCACCCAGAAGTGAGCTCCAAAGACATTTAGCCTGACCCAGAGGTGGACTCTGGAGGCATTTAAATGCCTTCTGAGTTCACTTCAGGTCAGGCGGCCTGACCTGGAAGAAAGTTCAAAAAAATGCTCAGAGCTCACTTGGGTTGGGCCATGGGGCCAGTGTTGGGCTCCGATTGTATTTAAATGCCTTCAGAGCTCACTTCTGTTCAGGTTCAGAAGGTATTTAAATGTCTTTGGAGCCCACACGAACCCTCCCCGAGTCTCATGAAACCTCATAGAGGTTCGTGGGTGGATCATGGGAGGCACATTCTCCTGAACCTCTGATTCAGGAACTACGAACTGGCCTGGTTCATACTCGAACTGGGGTTCATTTGTGGGTTCGTGCCCATCCCTACTGAGGACTCTTAGACTGTAAATGTTTTTGATGGTATTTTTTAATCTACCTAGCTTGTTTTAATAGCTTGTTTTACTTCTTGATAAGTATCTTGTTTTTTTATCATTTTGTTGTATTGTTTTTACTTTGTGGGCCTTCTTGAGCTGATGTTTGGAAGGCTGTCCCACTTTTATTGTTCTGTAGAATGTATAAAATGGAGGCCATTCTTTTAAAGGGTTGCAATGTATGTAAAGGGGGACACAGTAGCTCAGAGGTTAAGACGCTGCGCTGCATTAGAGCAAGGCAAACCTTTACCTTTACTAATGTATGTAAAACATTTTGGGTTGTTTCATTGCATTGTTTATTGCATGAATTGTACTGTATTATTGCATTTTTTCAAATTTTGTAATCTGCCTTGAGTCCCTGTGGGAGAGGTACATTATAAAGTAAGTAAATAATTTTAAAAGCATTCTTTTAAAATAACAATTTTTGCTGATTCTTCAGGATGTCCAGTAATACCAGTCAAACTTGATTATCATTTTCAAGTAATCCTTCCATCAGCACAACTACAGTGAACTGGAGATCAGATTGACAGCAAATCTAGAAGTCAATGTGGAAATGCACAGGGATAAAATTCTAACTCAAGAAGATGATAGTCCTCAACAGATGATATGAGGCTGCTACTATCAATCTACAATAAGACAGACAAGTACTATGTGCCACAAGCACAAAACAAGAACTAGAAATATGTGCATAGCCAATACTTCTATAGTCTGTTAAATAAAGTACATGTGTATATCATCTTTTAATAAAATAAAATAAAAAGTGTTATGTCATAAAAGGTCATCTAGCCAGGAGCTAATGCGCCACAAAATGTCTCACTAATCTCACATATGTAAATGTGATTTATTTATTTATTATTTATTTACTCTATTTGTATCCTGCCTTTCTCCCTAATGGGGACCAAAATTGGTTTAAATAGTTCTCTTCTCACAACAACCCTGTGAGGTAGGGTAGGCTGAGAGTGTGTGACTGGCCCAAGGCCACCCAGCAAGCTTCCGTGGCAAAGTAGAGATTCAAATCTGACTTTCCCAGATCCTAGTCCAACATTTTAACCACTCTGGATTTTCTTCATCACAATCATGCATAAAAATGTCAGTGTTCCAGTGCACATGTATGTTTCTCTCCTCTCTGAAGCCAGACCCCTAAGGGATTCATTTTGTTTGTTTGTTTGTTCAATTTATACCCCACCCTCCCCACCAAAGCAGGCTCAGGGCAGCTTACATAAAAAGTTAAAACACATAAAACAGAGCAATTATAAAAATAATAATAAAGTGCTAGTGACAGTAATAATATTGCATAGTGATAGTGGAAGCATAATAGCAGATCAGTCATAGTGGAATACATTGAGTGCTGATGTTCAGCTATTATCTTAATCCATTTATGCCAGCGGGCACAGGACTAATTCACCTCCTTAACAAATACTTTTGAAGTTCATTTGTCTAAATAATTTTATGGTGCAAAAGGATCACATTTCCTAATATGCTCATAACAAAAGCTGAGGATGGTACCCGTGAAGAAATCTAGCTGGAACTTAATATTCACAAGATTTCACTTATTTATTGCATTTATGTCCCATTTTTCTTTGATCATGTCTCAAGGTAGTGGGCACAGGATTTCCAGGTTACCTAATGAACATCATGTCACAGCAAGAATTTGAACCCAGGTCTCCTAGATTCTAGTCCAACACTCTAATCTCTACATCACACTGAGCTTTTTAGCTTCAGCAAGGATACTGTGTCACTTGGTTCCCAGACATACCATGGAGCCCATAGCAACTTCCATTTTCAGTGTCTGCTTTGAAAAAGCATCAGATACACGTATTTGAAGAAAAGCTTTGCCCAAAGCAATGTGATTACTCCTTTTGTGGAAGCAAGAGGACATTTAACCTTTTACATTATCTTTGCCTCCACACCTCCCCTTGAAAATGTTTCCATTTGTTGGGCATTATCCTATCTAAAGCAATACTCATGTGAACAAGTCACACAGAATGAGTATACTCAGACGTGTCGGCTGTCATTTCTAAGCCCTTAAAATAGGTATGTTTGAAGGACCCTGTGTGAACAGTTTCCAGTGCCTTCCTTTTTTTTCCCTTGCGCGTTCTTCTCTTGTCTTTATTATCTCCTTTTCCAGTGCCACAAGTATTCCCAGGTCAGAGTCCTGAGGCACTGCTTTTTTAGTGACATTCAGCAATCTAGACACCACATGAAATGATACCACTTGGCCTGCAGGTATTAAAGATAACATTAAAGGCCGAAACATGATAGAGGAAGGATGAAAGAAGAAAAACATTTTCTGAACTTGCAAAGATACCTCGTCAGTGCAGTTTCCTTTGAAGCCAGGGTGTGTGGAGGGGATAGAAAAATTAAACCAGTCAACATTCTCTGTTTTGTTTTCATTTCTTCAATGTATTTGGACCGCCATAGAGATATCTTTCTGTAAGACTGAGATAGCAATGTTCCATATATATATTTAGGAAAAATCAGTTTAAAGGTTTAAAGGGTTCATATTTTGGACTACTTTCTAATTAGCTCCCCCCCCCCATGTATTCACATAATATATTTTAAAACAATGTTCGTGTGAAAAAATGTATATGTAAAACAGGTACATACCAGGGCTCTTTTTGTAGAAAAAGCCCAGCAGGAACTCATTAGCATAATAGGCAACACCCAACAGCAGAAATCTATTAGCATATTAGGCCACACCTCTGACAGCACAGCTCATTGGCATATTAGGCCACACCTCACATGTTACCAGAAAGGTGGTCATCCAACCACACCCACCTTTTGCTTCTTATTCTGTTTACTTTGTTGTCAAAACCCTGGGCTTTTTTTGTAGCAGGAACTTCTTTGCATGTTAGGCCACACACCCCTAAAGTAGCCAATCCTAATCAGTGTCTGCTATTAGGTGTGGCCTATTATGCTAATGAGTTCCTGCTGGGTGTGGCCAACTCAGGAGCCAGCCGGACCTCCGTTCCTGCCCCAAAATAGCCCTGCATAAGACATTGAATTCCCTTCAGGCCATGTCTCTTTGCAACAATATAATCATATGAGAAAATATGAGTTTTCTCAGTGGTATGCCTTTTACATAGGGCAGAAAAAAATTCAAATAATGCTCTCCACTCATAACTTATGGTATGAGAACATCTCTCCAAGTTAAACAGAGGCATCTACAAAATAGTAACTCTCCATGGTGTACATATGGCCAGAAGGAACAGTGGAGAATCGTTCTTAAGGGCGAATGGGGCAGTACCCCACCAACTCAGGCTGCTCCCAGCCCCCTTCTGCTTGCCTGCTTAAAGTCATCAGCAGGGGATGGAAGGTTGTCAGCCATGTAGTAAATCAGTCTCATCTTTATTTACTTCAGTGCTACAGGCAGGATAATCCCTCCCTATAAAGACAGAGGCTGAGGACTTTTTCCCCACCGAAACCAGGCCCATCTTCACCAGTTCACTGTGGGCAAAGCTAGCTGTTCTTATGGCTCTCTTTGAGTCCCTAACTGGTCAACAGATCTGTAAGAATGCATTAAGCAAGCCTGTCTGTCTTTCTTCCTTCCCCAGGGAAGAGGGAAGGGAAGAAAAAAATGATCAGTCAAGGTCTCTCTCAAACTGAGACATTTAAGGGCTACCAAGGAGTACATGAATCAGTGCACTGTAAAAGCCTCAATTTACCCACAATTCAGAATGAGGTCTATAAAAAAAATGGATGCAATGTGGAGCTTTATATATATATATACTTGCGAAGGGCATCTCATTTTCCCCTGTATTCCCTCCTCCACTATTTGCTCTTTCTCTTCTCTAGCAGCCCCCTATAGCTTCTCCTGGTTTCTTGCTTCTTTTTCTCCTTTCTATCTACCACCCAGCCTACCCTTATCTGCACCCCTGTCTTCAGCTTTTTCTCTACCAACACAGGCCCGTAGCCAGGAATTTCTACGTTGGGGAGCATTTTAATTTCTTGGGGGTGGGGTGTCACTGTTTAATTCAATTAAATGTAATTTGATTAACTTACACACTCCAACAGGGCTGGGCTGCCCAGAAGCACTGGCATTAATTAGCTGCCTGTTCTCGCTATTCTGGCAGAGATCTTCCAGGGTGAGCTGCGTGAGCTGTGGGCCCAGCTGGATGAAGCCAAGGTTGGGTGGGCACACCTGTCGCTGGACCAGGAACACCAGGCCAAGGAGGTGCAGCACCTGAGGGTGTGTGGTGAGGAGGGGGCCCGGGTGCAGTCCAAGGCAGAGTAGGCACTGCAGGTGCAACAGCTGGAGGAGGATGCAGTCACCCTGGCCCACCTGGTGCTGCAGAAAAAGGTGGAGGCACTGCTCAATGAGTTGGCCTTTGTGCACAAGGTGCATGCTGAGGAGCTAGCTGAGCTTAGTGCTGCCCTCCAGGCTGCCCCGGCTGCCACCATCAAGCCCGACTCCACCAAGGCCGACCTGACAGCGGCACTCACGGACAAGAGATAACATGTCTGAGCGTGCCTGAGGGCATGCAGTGAGGAGGCAGAGCCATCCTGGCCCGCCTGGCACTGGAGAAGAAGGTGGAGGGGCTGCTTTATGAGCTGGCCTTCGTGCACAAGGTGCATGCCCAGGCATTAGCCAAGCTGAGTGCCGCCCTCCAGGCCACCCCGGCTGCCGCCAAGCTCGGCTCCACCAAGGCTGACCTGATGGCTGCGCTCTAGGACCAGTAGTAATGTGTCTGAGGGTGTGCAATGAGGAGGAGGCCCAGGCACAGACCAAGGCAGAGTGGGTGCAGCAGCTGGAGGGGGACCACGCTGTCCTGGGCAGCCTGGCACTGGAGAAGAAGGTGGAAGCACTGCTCGATGAGCTGGCCTTCGTGCACAAGGTGCACACCGAGGAGCTAGCCGAGCTGAGCGCTGCCCTCCAGCCCTCCCCAGCTGCCACTGAGCCCGACTCCACCAAGGCTGACCTGACGGCAGTGCTCAAGGATGAGTAATAACACGCAAAGTTTGCCAACCTCAGCCAGTAGGCAGTGCACAGCCAAGAGACCATACAGGCTAGCTGCAAAGAGACTGGCAAGTACCTCTGCCAGCTCCAGGCCCGCATGCTCAAGGTGGAGAGCATACACGGCACCAACAAGTCCCTTGAGCAGCAGCTGCGCGAGTTGGAGGAGCAGCACCACACTGAGGGTGCTTCGCCTCTTTCCCAATGGGCCCCCTTTCTGAGCCTTCCAGAGCTTCTAGCATAGCACCCCATTTTGCCTCTAGTCGTCGGGGGAGTTTGCAGCAGCCCCACAACTTGCCAGTGACTCAAGGTGCCTCGGCTGAAAGGATGTTGTGGGGCCTTGGCAGAAAGGAGGCAGGCCCCAAAATTCACCACTATAGCTATGGGCCTGTACCAACAGCCCTTCTCTAGGAAATGTCTGGCCAAATTGCATAGCAGCTGCTGGGCTGTTCAGTGCCTGAAATGCCAGGCTGGGCCAGGTTGAAGGGTGGCCAGCAGGTCAAGTTGGGTTGAATTGTATGGGTAGTGAGTCTCCAGTAGTTGCTGCCATACCTGTACGCTGTACTCTTCTCCTCCATCAGGGGACATGATGTAAGCAGGCAGACTCCCTCTATTATTGAGAACTGCTCCATTTTACAGCACCCCAGGAGAACATATGGCAGGCAGACTGACCTAAGTATAAACAAGATGGATCCCAGACAGGCAGACCTCAAAATTCTGCCTAGGCAAAAACTCTGGAAGGTGTGACATCTTGGTCTGACCCAGCTGTAGTCTCTGTCTCCACCCTGACATCTGCATACGCCGAACAATGGAATTGCCTCACCCCAGAGCTAATACCATTCAACCTGTATTGGTAATCCTCTCAGCCCCCTCTCAGCTTCTCCTCCTCACATTTCCTTTACAATAACAACTCCCAATCTCTATCCTCTTTCCCATCTAATACAAAAGGAGGGCCACCAAACAGCATTGTTTCTTTTTGATTAGTTTAATTAGCAACCCATTAGCCCACTGACTAAGCAACCAGAGTTTCAACCCAAACCCTATTTTACATACACACCCCCTCCTAGGAGCATTTCCTGTTCCCTTTGTCCATTCCTGGGACATTTATCAGAAGCACATTAACACCTTAGTTTACACCAGATCTCAACTCTCATGCAAACAGTCACAAGTTTTCCAGGTCTTTTGTCTGTCCTGAGAAAGCCATTTTGGGTATTATTTTGAGGCACAAATGTCAGACTGCTTCAGAACACATTTTTCATATAAAAATAGCACCCAAAGCTCAGTCTGCGTGTGTGTGTGTGTTTTCCTGGATCCGAACTTGCACACCCAGGATGCTGGACATCTTGCTCTTCCCCCTGGATCACTGCTCTTCACGTGTTATGTATCAAGATAGCCATGCAAGTACTAGCCAAGCCATGTGGTCAGGCAGACCTTTGGGTCTAAAGACAATAGATGATTCGGATCCTAGCGCAGACCCAATGGGATTGCGCGAATCCTAGCAGAGACCTATGAGGACCAGGTTGTGTAAATAGAACTTATCACGGGGAGCGGGGTGTGTGTGTTTTGGTGTGTGAGTGAGCACGAATATAAGCCGGTCTCGGACCGGCTATTTTGTCTTGGTAGTTCGATGTAATCAATAAAACTCTGAGCTGATCACTATGCCACATGTCCAAACTCAGTACATTATAACAGGACAGGTAGCTATCACCTCAACACCCCCCTATATTTCCTGCTAATCCCTTTATTTCTTAATTGGTCTTGTACGTGTGTCTCTTCTTGCTTTCTTATTGTATGTTAGTACTTTTAGTTTTCTTTTTAATAAAATCAATCTCTATATTTTACCTTTGGACTGGTCATTTGAGAGTTCTCCTAAGGGGAAAAATCCTCATAAAGCATAGGTGGAGATTCCTACTAATTACCTCCCTCTTGCAAAGCCATTTTGTCTCCTTCACTAATTCCCCAACAAAAAACAGGAGACAGCCCCTTTTTCACAACACATAGCATTTGAGGTAACAATGATCCTTTCCAGGGCTGTTTTGGCCTCCAAGTCCACCACTACTTCCCCTTCAGCTTGTTTTATAGAACAGAAACCAAACTTTGGCCGGCTTAGAAATACTGTTGTGGTTGTATAGCAACCTCCAAAATGGTGAGTGGAAGCTCAGTAGACATTCTTTTCTTAAAGCTACAAGCATTTTCTCTGTTATTTGGGGCAGTTTTAATCCCACATTTTAAAAAAGATTTCAGATTGGAATTTCATTCATGTCCCTAGCTCCATTTTGCAGATCTATTGATCCACAATGTAAAGCCAGTTCCAGAATTAGATATATGATGAGGGATCCATGGGATCCCGCCGTGGTGTCTGAAGTTTGGTGCAACTCTGATTAGCCACGTTTCAGCCGTCCCGTGTGGCAGGGACCGATGAATCACAATTACATCTTGCTGCAGGTTCCCATTGACAGGGTTTTTCTTTCTGGGGTTTCCTGTACTAATCATCCTCTGATAATCTCACAGTAAAAAAACAGTACACCTACTGATGGAGGTGGTCCATCAGCTATCCAGGATCCAGACCATTTAGGACTTTAAAGGACTGGCATACACACTGGCAGCCAAAACCAGTGATGTGTTTGCCACAGCCAGCATCTGTAAGCATTTGGGTGGTTACTATAGGTAACCCACTTTCCACATGGTTATAGGCACACTAAGGCCCAATCTGTATCTAGCATTTGCTCTGCTATTTTACCAAACCCACACTGGAACAGAAATTCCCCTCTACATTGCATGTCACTTTCACTTTGATTGATTGTCAGATTTTATGCCGCTATCTGCATGCCACTTTCACTTCCACTTGATCTCTTGGTTTTATGGTAGGCATCTGCATAGATTTATGGTTGTTTTATGGCCATTCAGGAGTGATTCTGCAGTCAGTACAGTGTTGGCCCAGGGTATCTGAATGTGGTTTTGAGCTGCATCTTTTTCTGTTCCAGTGTGGGTTTGGTAAAATAGTGGAGCAAATGCTAGATGCAGATTGGGCCTATGATAATTTAGTTACTACTTAGTAAAAACCTTTTTCCGTATTAGCATGCAGAATTTTTATGACCTGTCATTCTCATTCAAATCTAATTAGATACTGGTTTTTGACAAAGAAGATCTTTCAGCTCTACTGGCCCCAAGTTGTGCTGAGATTTGTACAACATGCCTCTTGGTATATCAGGGATCATCACAAGTAAAGCTGATCATATTAGGAAATTAATCTCATAGCTGTTTCCATGCATTTCAATAGAAAACACAGTTGGAGGTGCAACCATCCCTCAGCCAACTAATTGGGAACAAACTCTCAGGAATTTACTTTTCACTCACCAAATTACTGGGAGATGAGAGAAAAGGGACTATATGTTAGAATCCTAGGTGACAATTCAAAAGAGACTCAAAAAAATCTAGTGACATGCCCATATTGATTTTCCAATAGGCTTTTCCTGCAGAACAACATTTTACTCTTTATTCTGTGTCACATCAAGTAGTATACTTTGAAATCATAGTTTAAAGGCTGGATTGACATACACTGCACATTTCTTTCAGTTTCCCACCTGTAATAACAAGCTGTAATTAATTTTATCTCACTAACTTTGTTTTACACCTCATAAATGGAAATATTTTCCTGGCACATAGAGTTTCTGGGGACAATTAATTTAATCCAAAACTAAATTTCTCCTGTCTACCTAAGTGCTTCACATTCAGACATTGGTAATTGCTCCCCAAATGTCACTACTTACATGCTAATTTTAGATTTAAAAAAGAGATAAAGAGTACATTGTTGAACTATCTAGTTGTTTTCAAAGTGTGTTGTAATAATTGCATTATTAATTAGAAAGATATGAAATATTGGTCAATAACAAGGATCAGACTGCTGATGCATATTCATCTGGAATATCATCATGTAAAGAGTTGTTTTAGAACAAAGCTTTAAGTCTGTCATCAATAAATTCATTGCAGCTTGTTTTCCTTTCAGACTCAGAATATTATGGAAAGCCTTCCTACATTTATATGGAAAAGATAGGGCAATGTTGATCTGAGATTTTATAGCAGGCTTTTCTTTCCCTGAGCCAATTATGTTAAACCCTTTCTAACTGATGATATAGTATTTGCAAAATGTAATGGTGTAATCACCAATCAATCAGTAGCTACAGAAGCTACAGAAGAATAACCAGCTAGAAGTATCATTTTCTGATCATTCTCTTGAAAATCTTGCTACAAATCAGGATGCACTATGGCTCATTGCATAATTATAGAACTTTGCACAAACTCTGAAGAAGTGAGCTGTGGCTCACAAAAGCTCATACCCAGCCACAAATGTTGTTAGCCTTTAATGTGCTACTAGACTCTTGCTCTTTTCTACTACTACAAACTTTGGAAGTGTTAAAATCAAAGGGTAGTGGTTTTTTTATTTTTAGAAGAGATGTTGCTAAAATTATGATGCCATAAAGACAAGGGTTGGATAGAATTCCCAGTACTCAGAAAGTGGAGCTTTTTCAAAAGTTAATAAACTGTTGCTCAAAAAAAAGTATACCATTCCCTTTAGCTGGGTATATTGGAATCACCAAATCGTGCTCATTATTTTTATACCTGCAGAGTTACAGGTTTATTAAATGTATTTAAAAGATCACAGAAAAAAATAGGTTATCCTGTTGTTTATTAGTTAAACAACTAACTTCAGAATTTTGAGGAAAATGGCAAGTTTTTTTATAACCTATATAGCTGAAAATCAAGAATAAAATTAAATCAAAATAAATGATAGAAAGAAAGAAAAATTTAGGTAAGTCATATTTTGTCATGAAAATGATATTAGATATGAAGATAGGTGGAAAAGATAGAAAAGGTATTTAAATAAAAGTGAAATATTAAACAATATAGCAATTTCTATATAATGTACATAAATGTATATATTTGAACATAAATGAATATAGTTTACATTTTATGTCAGTATGTCTGTAAATTGAAATAAAAATTTACTTTAAAAAAATGAACAATAAACATTTTTTTAAAATCCGGAGCAAATCCAGAGCAGAAAACCAGCCAGAGAAGCAGTGGGGCCTTTGTATGACAAAAGAATAAAGGGATTGCTAAAGGAAGATGGGGAGATGGCAGAGAAGCACAATGACTTTTTTTTTCTTCTGTGTTCACTGTTGGAAGTGTGGGGCACATATACATGCCATAGACCCTATTTTCAGGTAGGGAGTCTGAAGAATTGTGCCTACTTGAGATGACCAGAGATGAAGTTCTAGACTGCTGGGGAAATTAAAAATCAATACATTTCCAGATCCTGATGGCATACACTTGAGAGTTCTTAAGGAACTCAGATGCGAGATATACTCAGGGCCGGACTGTTCATAGAGGCAACTTAGGCAGTTGCCTACGGCACAATTTTGACGAGGGTGCCACGCTGGCCTGCCTGCCACCCCGCCCACCCCTCCCTCGCCTCCCCTTGCCTCAAGACAATACCTCTTCTCAGTATTAGAAACAATGGGATTTGGCCACAGATTTATCAATATGGTTAGAACATTATACTCCACTCCCACAACTAGGATTAAAATAAATGGTACGATTACTAATCCTATTTCATTACTTCGTGGTACTAGGCAAGGGTGCCCCTTGTCCCCCTTATTGTTTGCTTTAGCAGTGGAACTACTGGCCAATGCTATTAGAGGACACCCAAACATTTCGGGCATAAAACTATGCTCAAAAGAGCACAAGTTGTCATTGTTTGCCGATGATATGATTTTGTATGTTACTGACCCAACTGTGTCCCTACCAACATTGCATAACCTGTTGTCCTGCTTTGATATAATTTCAGGATTGAAGATTAATGATAGTAAGTCACAGGTATTGCCATCAAATCTACTGAAGTCAGAAAAAGACTGGATTTAAAAATCCTTTAAATTTCAATGGGTTTCTAAAGCCCTAACATATCTTGGTATCCAAGTTCCTCTTGTTCAAGATGAGTTGCTAAAACTTAATGATCACACGATGCATTCTGAACTCACCAACACAGTAGACAATTGGAATTCCACAGGCTATTCCACTTGCAATTTTTAAACGCTGGCAAACCACTTTGACCCAGTTTTTATGGGACAAGAAAAAACCCAGAATAAGTTTTTCTATCCTAAAGAGACCCAGATCAATGGGAGGATTTGCCTTACCGGACTTGGCGATATATAATAGAGCAATCTTAATGGCCATTACACTTAAAATATTACAATCATCTAAAAGACCATTCTCTTAATGAATTCATAACATTCGGATTAACTCATTCAAGATCATACACAGATGGTATCTTACACCAAAAAGGCTGAATTGAATGAACCTTCTGTGCTGGAAAAACTGTGGTTCTCCTGGAACATATCTACACTGCTGGTGGGAATGCCCAACTATCCAGCAATTCTGGAATGAGGGAATCTCTCAAATAAACAGTATCACACAGCAAACACTTCCTATCACACCAGAACTCTCACTGCTTGATCTCTGGGACTCATCATCGTGGGATGATTCAAAAAAAGTACTTACCTCCATTCTTCTTGCGGCGGCCAAATTCACAATAGCGGCAAATTGGAAATCTCCAGAATCTCCGCCTCTGTCATCCTGGTACGACAAGATATGGGATCAGTTTGTGATGAATAAAATATCTAATATTGTGGAAAGCATACAATACAATTCTGGCAAAACTTATAATAAATTGGTACATACCTAGTATCCTGTACTTGACTTCATGGCAGAGCAAAACGTGCTTCCCTCTAGGACAAGCTACCACATATGTCCCTCTAGGACAAGCTACCACTTCAGATTTTCCCCTGACATCCATCATGCCACTGAGACTCCTCTTGTGTTTCAGAGCAACAGACTCCCCAAAATATGTTATCTTAGACTTGACTCAATTCATTGGAATTTATGGTTCAAACAGCACTGTGGGATAGATGAACAGAATTGACACCGTCTTATTATGTTATGTTATATGTGATGTAGGTTAATGATTTGTTGGTGACTGACTGGTTTGTAATTTTGGATTCTCAAGACTTCTGCATAATGTTTTGCAGGTATTGTATGTTTTGAAATGTTATACTTGATCTTAATAAACATTTTAAAATTGGGAGGGGAAATAAAAGACTGGACTGGGCAGACA
>NW_015161433.1:54872-59045 GCF_001447785.1 Gekko japonicus
ATCATCATCATCATCATCATCATCATCATCAATTATATTATTATTATTATCATTATTATCATTATTATCATTATCATTATTATCATTATTATTATTATTATCATCATCATTATTATTATTATTATTAAAACACAAAAATGGTGTTAGTAGCCTTCCTATGTAAATGTGGCTTTTTCTTTACTTTTGTGTGTGTCAACCCAGATCATATTAAAACTTGCTATAACCTTAAGCAGAACAAAGTTCAAGTGAAGAAGTGTGAGTGCACATGAAAGCTCATATGTTGAATAAAACTTTGTTGGTCTTAAAGATTCCACTGGACTCAAACTTTGTTCTGCTGCTTCAGACTGACACAGCCTCTCACCTGAATCTATAACCTTAAGTGTAAGCAAAACTATTATTTATCTATTTATTTGTTTATTTAATCCTTTTATTATTGTTGTTGTTATGCCGCTAAGCAAGAAATACCTATAAAACTAACAACCACAAATTATTATAACCACTATAACTAGTAAGCACGAGATGCCTAACTTTAATTATAATTACTATAACTATTAAAACACTAAATGGCAGCAGGCTCTTCCCACCAAAATGAACACAGCAGCACAAACACCTCCACGCTATCATAATTAAAAGTTGGATTCAACTTAATAGAGGCTGTTGAGTCTTAGATACTCTCCCCCTCCACAGCAAAAGATTCAAAAACAAACTTCCCTTTAAAAAGCATTTCACACAAATGAATTAAGAAAGGGATAAGAGTAACTAAACAAGTGGCTGGGGGGGGGGATCAAGAGAAATCACAAATAAAATAAAACCAGTGAATGTGGGGTGGGCTATAGGCAAACCAAACACACCACACATTTAAATTCTCCCAAATAGAGTCATATGAACTAAGGATCTCTGCAAAAACTCACTCCCGCCCCTCTGTTAAAAACTCATGCTAATAATACTCAGAAAGCCAAGTTGCTGCAAACCAGATTATTCCCCAAGATCAGCCCTAGCACTGTCCTCCCTCCTTGGCAGCAAGCATCAAAAGCTGAAGCAGGAAGTGACAGAGGAATAATTAACCATCCTGCATGCCTTCCCATTGGATGGCTGCATCATAGCCAGCCAAATCTAGCCTTGAGCTTCCTTTGAAACTGGCCATGAATGCCTCTATTCTCGGCTAGCAGTTATTAGATTTCATTCATTATTTTATAAGAATTTTATAAAGGAGTACTTCAAGAAAAATTTCATAAAACCCTTTAAATTTTAGGCATAGTGATATTGTGATTTAATGTCCAAGTGTTTTATTTACAGCGAAATGAAATCATGAATGGCATCTAAGATATTGTTCTGTATGCGATTGGCCCTATACCCCAAAATGAAGACACTAGACAACATGTGTGAGTTAAAGTAGGGTTGTCCACAACAAATATGATGTAAGATGCTGCCCTTCAATACAGTCCCTACCTCACTGTAAGCATAAATGTTGAAGTGATGATGTGCACCACTGAGGGATTAACCCCCACCCAGAATCATAGTACTGTTCAGCCAAGAATAGCTGGTTACAGTGTCAAGTTGGTTGCCAATCTAAAATTAACAAGTACATCACTCACACAAATCTTGCCAACCCCAATTAGGTCCTAACCAAACCCTCAGGACCATACCTAATCATATGACCTAACCTTGCCACAACAAAGTAAAATGAGGGGGGAAGCCAGCCCAACAGAAATCCTCAAAATTCCTACTTAGAACTGAAGTAACTGTCTAGTCCCACATTCTTACCAAATGGAGGGGAACTAGACAAAGGACAAAAGATTAACAGCTTTAAATAGCCTTGCCATGCTACCCATGATTGGTTATGGCAAAAAAAACCAAAAGGCTTTATTGCTCTCCATGCCCCTGTTTGGTTCCTGTGGATATCAAAGCAACTTGAAACGATTTGACCTGGAACGATTTGACCCAGAACAGGTACAGCTAATATTTCAGCCATTTGCATAATCAAGAAATGTATGATATACTAGGATCTCAGTCATGACTAATGAGCCAAAATGGATAATTGCTTGGAATAAAGGGAACATGAACAAAAAAAACAACCCTGGTTTGGGATACCAATTATGTCATTATTAACTGAATTTCATTTTTAGGAACTGAATTTCAATAGTAAGAGCAGGTAGCATTTCATACAAAAAAGCCCCCTAAAATTGTGTTTAGACAGGCAGGTGTTGGAAAGGCTGTAGTTGATGAGTGATGACCTACATATGTTGTGGTCATCTTCAAAGATGCAGCTCTTCAAGGAATATGGAATACAATGAAATCATATTGAAGAAGACAATGTAAACAATGAAGGTAGGGGATTTGTTGTATATTATCCATCATTTCTGATCTGTTTTCAGTGAGAGTAATATTATTCACATGATATATAAAAATTGGAGGAAACAACAGCATAATTATAGATTTCTTGTGTATTTTCTAGATTTTGGTCATTTTAAAAATGAATGTACAGGATTGGTTTTTACAACCGTGCACTCAGCCTACATCAGTTAGAATCCATAGAAAAAACCTTGGCATTTTTGCTCTGTTCCTTCCTCACCTCTCTTAACTTTAAAACTCCCCATTGTCTCCCAGCTTCCAACGAATAAATTACAGCCAACAATTTCCCTCTCTATAAAGAAAATGTACTTTCCTGACAGGTTTTTCAGATGTTAATTCTTACAGCCACCACTAGAAAGCACATTCAGAATATTAAAAGAGAGGTTCCCTTGTCTCACTGTGTCTGTGATTCAAAGGAAGGCCCTCAGATGTCTCTAAGATCTATCTACAATAATGCCGTAATGAAATGTGAGTTACTTTTAGATGACGCTTCTGAGATTAATGTGTCACTTCAATCTAGATTCATACAGACTTAAAAGATTTAGCATTAAGGTCTGACTTTGTAGGAAATCTCTGAGGATGTAAAAGATTATACAAGAGAAAAGAAACCTTTATCAACATATATGAAACCAACACAAATCACACTGACATACAGAACACAAATTAATAAGATTTAGAAAATCCTTTTCTGATAACCAACCCACAGGTAGTAAATTTTACATTACTTTCCCTCCCCTTCCCCACTCCACAGGATCTATATACTGCTCAATTTATAAGGGATGCTGATAGCAAATAATAATTTACCTGTGCAATGTTACAGGCACCCAGTATTTTCTTTAATTGGACTATTATGTGCAGTGCTGCTATTTGCCATATCATCACACCAGAGAACTATATCAATGGTACCCTAATAATTTCATTAAGAAACCAAGAGGTTAATTACCACAAATATAAGAGCCAAATACTATCAATTAATAAATATCATAAATATTATCAAATATATCCAAATACATGTATTTATTACAAATTAGATAAAAACAGATATAGGCCCAATAATAGCCTTAAAACAGAATAAAATCATACATGGGTATCAAACAGAAAACATATGTGACCAACACTATATGCATTTCAGCCAATTCGGCCTTCCGAGTCGGATTCGACTGGCTTTCGAGCAAGGGAACCTTTACCTTTACTAATACAATAAATACTGAAAATAGGACCAATTAAAATGATTCTGGAGGAGAGAGGGGGGAAAGAAAGCTTTTTAGTATACTTTTAGAAAATAAGAATATACTAACAAGATGTGTCAAGGAGATATCTTGAGTTATTTACTTATAAGAAATCTCAATGACTCAAATAACTTCTTCCCTGAACATATGCTTGTGTCTTCAATTTTGTGTCTGTAAAAGTATTCAAAGATATCTTAATAAACACATTATACTATAAAAATATTTTTAATTTTATAAGGATTAAAGTCAAATCATCTACCTTTCTCTCTTGGTCCAAGGAAAGTATATTCTCATGCAATTTGGAGCCAATAGCAAGTGAAAGTGTACAGTGGTAAGAATTCTGATCCATATATATAGGGTTAAGGAATGATGCAATCAGAGGCCAGAGATGATGCAACCAGAAAGGGGAAGGAATCTTCTGGCATGCGACCAATCACGAGTAACAGAAGGAAGATGGAGAAGAAAGACTTCAAATGTGTGTGTAAACACCATAAACGTTCAAAAAAACGAACCAATGTAATACAGCCAAATTTGATTAAAATAAGAATACCAACAGATATTACAACCATAAATCACACACGTAACACTAATA
>NW_015161433.1:59407-82913 GCF_001447785.1 Gekko japonicus
CGCTTTCCTTTTTCCAGGGCTTTCACTCACTTGTTGCTTCATCCACACTCTGGTTAGAGAGACCAGTCGTTCACTTTGCATGTAGATTTTATAGTACAAGAGTAATCCACCCTTTGTTATCGCTTTTTTATCTGCTTGCCACCATCCAATATAAACTAGACACAGTCTCAGTTTCGTCTGTAATCCAAGATTCACTGCTTCTTGTTATAAACACTGTCCCTTTAAAAGTATCGCCACGTTTAGAGCCGTTCCCATCAAATATCCCACTTTAGCCAGAAGATGGCACCCGATTCTATGCTGTAGGAAGAGTCTATGGTTAGGTCACCTGACCTAGCCCTCTGTTCTTCTTCTTCCTGAGAGAAGCTTGCGTCCCACCTCCCTCAATGCCTCCGAGCGCCATCTTGGAGGGTTGTTTACATTTACCGATTAAAGTTGCCAAAGTCTCAAAGGTCTGTAAATGCTTTTATTGGAAAATTTCTCTGATCTAGTCCTACTGTAATCCATTGCCACTGTTAGCTCAGTCCCCCATCGTCCCGCTTCGTTCAATCGCTTGAGGGGGTAGGGCATCCCCTCCCCCTTTAATTTGTGGGGGCTTTGCAACAGGGCTCTGATGTCTCGCTTTAACTTAAACTCACTCATCCATCTTCAAAAATGATTCAACAGGTCTCCCTGGGATCTCGCTAGGCAGAGTAAAATTGCCAAATCTTCATATGTTTGTCCTGGTGGTCGCTTCGAATCCAATACTGGGAATCAGGGCAGGACCTTTGGGACAGAGAGTAGCCCCCCTGTGCCGGCTGTCGGCTGGAGGTAGGGCTTTCCAAAGCCCCCTGTCTAGGAGCCCATTGCCTATGGACTCCATGGTGGAGCGCGCGCAATCGTGCTCCCTCCTAATCCTTGATTCATGGCACAAGTCTCTCAGAGGAACAGAGAGACGTGGCCATCATTGAAGCGCCGAAAACCGAAAGTCCAGCTGCAAAGTCCTTGTCATATGCTCCCCCACCTCAAACAGGCCCCCGACTTAGTCACTTTGACTGCAAAGCCCAGAGGCACCCAGTATGAGAACCCACCCTATTGTTGATATCTCAGGGTACTTGCCAATTCCACGTCCCCTCAACCCGTGCTTTTCTTGCCACAGAGAGGGTTAGCCTTGGCTTAACTCCCCTCCCACCCACCATTAACCACCGGTCATGTAGACCACCTTGCAGATCAGCGCATCAAAACACCGACCCAGTAACTCCACTGTGCTCTCAAAGTTGTGGTACTAAGGTTTGATCCCGAGCCAGAGACTGCCAACCTAGTGCCCAGATCACTGCCGCCAAAATGCCCAACCATGGCCTGGGGAGACGCTCCTGCCAGCTGACAAACATCTGGAGCTACCAGCCATTATCAGTGACGTCCATCCACATGCCGCATCCTGCAAAGCAATAAAAACATCAGCCAACACCAGTGACTGCCATCAGCACCATATACCTATGGCCTTCCATGGCCCAATGCCGTATCTCAGGGGGACCAGACTCCCATGTGCAGCTGCCAAAGCTGCTCCAATGCCATAGAGTGGGTACTGAAGTTACTCCCCTGCTAGCCATCCAGGCCCCCACTTGGCCATCCTGGGCCACTTCAGGAGCTCCCAGCCCTGGCATGGTCTCCGGACCCAGCACCAATGACTGCCTTCCTCACCATACACCCGTGGCCTCCCATGACCCAATGCCATATCTCCAAGGGACTAGACCTCTGCCTGAAGCTGCCAAAGTTGCTCCAGTGCCCAGAAGTGGGTACTGAATTCACCCCTCTGACAGAATGACAGCCCTCAGGGTCGAATTCCATTCCCAGAACACAGCTGCTACTCCCAAGGATCGTCATTCCACTGTGGGTGCTGTCATTCAAGTCCCAAAGTAGTCTATCTGGGCCCAGAGACCTTAAAGGAAAATCCATTCAGCATTTTCTTTGCACCTTTTTTGTGCTTTAGCCCAGAGGAGCTTCCTGCTGGAGGAGAAACAGGCAAAGACGAGGCCTAGCCATTTGGGGAGTTCAGCAGTCCTGATCTCCCTTGGAGGTGTGAGGACAGGCAGGGGAGGGGGAGAGGGGAGAAGAGAGCTGTGGGATGGATTAAAGCCCTGGGTGGGCCAGTTCCAGCCCGCAGGTCATAGGTTTGACACCTCTGCTGTCACCTGGCACACATCATATAAGCCAAGCTTGAAGTTTTGATGGTCAAGCTTCTGCTCTGAATTTCTTTCAGGTAACAAAGATTACTGCAGGTTTTTTTATTAGCCAGTTTTTCTGATTCTCAGCCTGTATTAGCCTTTGAGAAAAGTCAAACAGTATCGAATAGGTCCTCAAAACCTGTGAAACTGTGTCTGGATATATTTTTCTTCTAAGATTCTTTCTTAGCTGAATCCTTGTGGTCTGGCTCCAGGAACTGTGGTACTTGAAGACCTCATAAAAGTAACTGAACCAATGGAAAGTGGATGCTGATTATCCATAACTTTTCCAAATAAAACAGAAGACTGCCAAAGAGTCACTGGGGTAGTGGTCAGGATGAGCTCCAGTGTCTTCGCGATTTGGCAATTCTTCTTTTCAAAGACTGTTCCAGCTAGTATTTTTTTTTTGTCCCCCCCCATAGGGGATTTTTTAATTGCATTTTTCTATAAACTACAACGCAAAAATGGGAGGGGAAACTACATCTATGGGAGAAAGGAAAGAAAACCACTAAAAAGCTAAGTATAGGAGATCATTACAAAAGCTTGTATCAGTGTTAGTCTAAAATGCTAAGATTACATTGAACATGGTCGATTAAACTATATTATTTATCTTTAAAACCATTATTTTAACTGTTTAAAAAAAATCACAAGAGCTTCGTTAACAAAAAAAAAGCCTTCAATCTTTTCTAATCCTCAATTGGTATTCTCGTTTAGGGGCTGCTGCCCCCTTTTCTGAAGTAGAGTCATTGTCGGAAATAGTGGAGTCCATTTCATCACTAAGTTTGCTGTCTTCTTCGTCCTTGCCGTCCTCTCCTGATTCTCCCAGTTGCAGTCTCAGGAACTCACGCGCTTTGGAAACAGAGGAAATTTGTTCTTTTTTATCCTGCAGTTCGAAAATGACGCCTTTGGGGGTCAACCATCTGTAGGGAATGCTGTTTGTTTGCAAAAAAAGTAACAAGTCTCTAGACTTCTTCCTCTTCTTCCTTATTTCAAATGGAATGTCTTTTAGAATCCTGATGGTGTTGCCTCCAATTTTCAATGGCGTTCCTGTAGTTGCTTTCAGGATTTGCTCCCTCATATGTCTCTTCGAGAATCTACCCACTATCTCTCCAGGCAGATTATTTTTCTTGATATAAACGGAATAGGCTCTATAAACCACATCCATTTCGCTTACAAGGTATTCCGCTTTTAAATCTGTAACTGGAGCTAGCGCGTCGCTCAAAAGTTGCTTTAGATTCTCTTTTTTTGCTTCCGGGACCCCTTGGAACTGGAGGACTAAGTATGCTGGCTTGCGACAATCCCTCTGCAAATGCCAGGGCTCCTGCAGTAGTTGAACCTACTCCGGAGCCATGCCAAGAGATGCAGCAAGTCCTCCATCATCAGGATTTGGTGTGCAGGGGCTGGATATGGGTTAATGGAGCTGAGTGGGAGGAAGCTAAGAGCATCTGCATGTCCTGTGGACTTCCCTGGCCGGTATTGCAAGGCATATTGGTAACCCCCCCAACAAAAAAATGGAACAGCACAGGACCCTGGGCAATAGCATCTGTGGTGTTTGGCGGTTGGGGGCAAGGAGACCAAGCAGGGGCTTGTGATTAGACACGATGGCGAAAGGGTGGCCATACAGGTAATCGTGGAACTTTTTTACTCCTGCCACGATTGCAAGGGCCTCTTTGTCAATCTGGGAGTAGTTCAGTTCAGCTGATGACAAAGTTCAGAAGTAGTAGGCCACTGGCACCTCCCTCCCATCTGGCAATGGATGGCCCAGGACAGCACCAATGCTGTAAGGAGAAGCATCTCATGCCAAGATGACCAGCAGCATCTTGTTGAAAAGGGCAAGGACATCGTTCAACATGAGTAGTTCCTTCATGGCCTGGAAAGTGGTGGCCTGCCACCAGCCCCACTCCCACGGAGCCTTCTTGTCGAGCAGGGGGTGGAGGGGCTCTGCGAGTGCAGCTTTAGTGGTAAAAATTCAGAAGCTCCAAGAAAGCCTGCAACTCGGCCTTGGACGTGGGAGCGGGTGCATTCATAATGGCATGAGCCTTGTTGGGGCCAGGTGGATGCCATCCGCGTCCACGGAGAACCCCAGGAAATCTACATGAGAGACTCCCAGGAGGCATTTCTCCTGCTTCACTTTTAGCGTGGTGAAGTCAAATAGTTGCAGCACAGTATGTAGGTGGGTGGTGAAGTCCTCTTCCGTGGGGGCGGCGATTAATACATCATCAAAGAAGGGTTGGACCCCTGGGATGCCTTTCAAGAGAGACTCCATTAAGTTCTGGAAGATTCCCGGGGCCACACTTACCCCAAACTGCAGCCGCTTGACTCTGAAAGCACCCCAGTGCGTGAGGATGGTCTGTGCCTCAGTGGTTGGCTCGTCCACCGGGAGCTGTTGGTATGCTGGGGCCAATTTACCGAAGACCTTGCCCCCCGCCAATATTGCTAGGACATGGCTGACCACAGGCACTGGGTACGCATGGTCACTCAGTGCCTTGTTGATTGTACATTTGTAGTCCATGCAGATGCGGACATCCCCATTTGGCTTAATTGGGGTTATGATGGGGGTCTCCCAGGTGGCATGGGGAACTGGCTCTAAAACTCCTTGCACCACCAAATGATCCAGTTCTGCTTGAGTGTGAATGGAACTCTCTGGGCCTTGAGGCAGATGGGCCGTATCTCGGGTTTGAGTTGGAGCGATACCGGGGGATCAGTGTACCAGCCAGGTGTCCGATCAAAGATGGCAGGGAACTTGTCACGCCAATTACTGAAGTATGAGGGCCACACATGGTGCACCCCCATTACTCTGAACCCCAAGGGTGTAAACCAAGGCAGTCCAAGTAAACTGGTGATCCATCCTTCCAGTACCAACAAGTCCAAAAGTCCCTTAAACTGCCTGTATTTCATGTGGAATTTGCCCCACCCCTTAATGACCACCTCGTTCTTCTGAAAGTCCTGGAGGGTGAAGCCAGCAGGTCTAAGATGGGGACTGCCCTGTAGACAGAGGCTCCGGAGAGTCTCTTCCAAGATGATAGAGATGGAGGACCCTATGTCCAGTTCCATCTTGCAAGGCATCCCCTCTATAAGCACAGTCACTAATTTTATCAGGGGTGTCCCAGCGCAAATTCAGTACCTAATGTTGATGGACAGCAGTGGTGTGCAAATCCACTGATTCCTGGTGCATGGCTGTGCGTCTCCAGGCTCCTTTGGAGCTGCAGATGCGTGCGATGTGACCTGTCTTGCCACAGGTCCTGCAGGTAGTGTCACGGAAACAGCAGGAGTGATGTTCATGGGCTTCTCTGCAGCTGGTGCAGGGAGTTGGTGTGACGGTCTCTGCTGGGTGAGTGGCAGCGGCAGAAGGTTGCAAGTCATGGCGAGCTGGGCGGCGAACCTGGTTGGTCTCTTCTTCATCTGATGCCTCAGAAGCCAAGGGAACTTAGGCCTGGTGTGCAGTGGAGGTCAGGCGGTCTTGCCGGGATTTCTTGATACTGGCTACCTCACGTACCGCCTTTACCAGGGTGAGTTCCTCATGGCCGATGAGCTTTCAGTGGAATTTCTCCTCTCGGGTGCCCATCACGAACCAGTCGAGGAGGGCGTCGTCGAGGTTTGGGAACTCACATGTGACAGCCAATCTGCGAAGGTCTGCCACGAAGTCAGCGGCCGTGTCGTTGGACTTTTGCTGGCACATGTAGAAGTCCACGTGGCATGCCATCTTGGTTGGCTGAGGTGCGAAATGGTCAGTGAGCGCCCTGATAAGTATATCGTAAGTGGCTTCCTCGAGCGTGGTAGGCACGATGAGGCCCTGGACAACCTCAAGGTTGTGATCCCACAGGAACTGAGCAGCAGAGCCTTCTTCTTTCCTTCACCCTTGATGTCCTGGAATGGTACGAAGCACTTGAGCTGCTCCACCCAGGTCTCTCAAAGCTCTGGGTGAGCAGGGTCAAATTCTGGCAGATGTCCTGAAGCAGCAGCCATGGTCTCGATTGCAATGTGATGCACGTGGCACTGGAGCTTGATACGCAGTGTGGTGCAGATGGGCTCTGGGCTGGCTTAACAGGATCCCACCTTCGTCGCCACTGTTAAATAGTGGGTTCCATGGCTGAACAGACTACAAGCCTTGTGATCAGTAATATTTTATTTGTGATTTCAGAAAGGACAAGACTCCTGAGCCTCAGTTCTATAAAATAGCATGCAATTGCCACACCCAAACACACCCCACTCCCAGTGATAGGCTATTTACATAACATTATTATTAGATTGGTTATTTTCAGAATCCTGGCAGGCTATTTTTCTATGCTCCAAGCTCAGCCAGTCTCTGAGGTGATTCAATCAGGAATTATTCAATCCCAATACATAACACCTTGGGACTCAGTGATTGCCTACAGATCACCTGGATGGCTCATAAAGGAATGCAGTGGGCCTCTCTCCTGCCCACCATCTCACACCAATTTTTCTGACTGGGTTCTCCTGATGCAATAGTAATCCATTTTAGTGAGAATGACCTTGCAATCTCCATGGCTAAGGACTGGAAGATTCTCATCTTCAGACTCCCAAATACGAAGCTGCTGTGGTCAGAGCTGCTGTAGCAACACAAGTGGCTATCTCACTGGCCAGAGGTAAAGTCTGCAAGGCAGCAAGGCAGCTCATAGAGTCAGTGGGTAGACTTGTGATAAGTAATCTGGACATTATGTTCAAGCTGCCCTCTTCAAGGTGGATGATGTTCACCTCAAGGAGTGGGGCATGGATATCTGGCCCCATGGAATTTGTGATGGGTTGCTTTGTTGGCTACAGTAGTAGGGGCTTTGGTGGTTTGAATCTTAGTGGATTGTCCCACCAGACTGAATCTTAGTGGATTGTCCCACCAGATTCTTCAACAATGATTAAATAGGGTTACAATTTATTATGGTTTGCTTGTGACCCCTTGGTAAGAGTGCTATTTTATTTATTTGTTTGTTTAAAGCATTTTATGCCACCATTCCATGGTACATATAAATACATAAAAACATTTGAACAGTTTTAAAAAAAAAAATTTGATTAAAAAAAAACCACAATACCAGAACCAGACAGGAGGGCCAATAACTCATTTGGAGTATACCAAATGAAACAAAAAAGTCTTAACCCACTTGTGGAAGACACTGATACAGGGAGGGAGTTTCTAAAGTTCCCCCACATCTTTAATGTGATGTGAGAATTTAACTATTCACAGTAGTCTTTTACAAGTTTGCAGGGAATTGCAGATGAAAACGTTATAAGAATATAGACTGAGCCCACAATGACGGGATGGAGAAATAAAGTTTGGGTGCAATTCATCATGGATAAAATTATGGACACTCTGATATACTCTCAGTCAAACTCGTACAAAACTCCTTCTAAAATGGTGTGTACCTGGTTTCCTTACCTGCCATACATGGCAGAAAATGACCTTCTACCACAAAATCCAAGCTACGCGTCCTGGCTTCATTTTTAAACCAGTAACCTCCCTGCTGCTTAAACAATACTATATCTCAATTTATTAAATAAACTGTCCTCACCAGTCGTGGGTACTCTCAGGCAACTCCTAAATAACATGTTTGATAAAGTTCCTTTACACATTGGAAAAATGGTTGTGTAGTTCAACAAATATTCACTGTTACATTTTCAGTCCTGTGCTTTAGATGACATTTATCCCCCATTGTTTATTGTACAATGTTATGCTGTTTGTATTTTAACAATAAAACATAAATATTTTTTTAAAAAAACACACACACAAAAAAAGAGTATAGACTGAGGGAGGGGCTGGAAATGAAATAGGGAACAAGATATTCCTTGCTTCTCACTCACACTTCTATCTGCTGGCTTTCTTGCTTTTCATTCATACTTGTCCACAGTTTGAATCACCTTTCTTGGTTCATTTCTTGTCACTCACCCTTGTACCACTACTGACCTCTAGGGATGGACACAAACTGGGAAAATGCAGTTCAATTTGTGGTTTGTGGCTTGCCGGGTTCGCAAACCTTGAAATGTCACCAATTTTTAACTGCCAAATGAACTGGTTCAGTTCATGATGTTCGTCATATGGTACAACACACACCCCTGGCATACTAGAGACACCAAACTCACAAGGGATCTCTGGTTGACTCTGCTCTACCTGCCCTCCAGGTTTGGTGAGGATTGGATTTACATACACCCCCAAAAGAAAATGCCCCCAGGAAAGTGCTTTCTGGGGAAATGACAGGTGGTCATTTTGACAGGCCCAGATTTAGGAGGTCCAGAAGTATATAGAATGGATCCTGTACAAGTTAGAGATCTCAAAGTCACAGGGGACTTCCCCCCAATGCTCCTCTGCATTCCCTTCCTCCAAGTTCAGCCCCTGTTGCTTTGAATTTTGGTAAACGTTTAGATTCCAGCCTGTCTGGAAATATATCCATTCACAAATCATCATGAGGCACCATGAATAGCTTGAACATTCATGGAAAGTTCGTGCTAGTTAAAAAAAGAAAGTTTGTGCTAGTTGACCTGATGCAAACTTGAGTTTGCAAACCATGAACTGGCCAAAATACAATATAACCTTTAGTTTGTGAACTGGTTCATATACTGACCTCCTTTACACACAGACCTCTGAAGGATAAGGCTTGCAGCTTAGTTTTGAATAATGGTGCAAATCACATATAACTGCAGTTAATGAAAAATGTGCATTAATCCAAACTTTGACCCCTACCATATCCTTCTTGCACTAAGAATACTGGTTAAATGCTAACTCCAGTTACCCATGAAATACAAATGCAGATGATCCCAAACATGGATTCAAACCAGGCTCCCTTTGGGGGGGGGGGTGAGAAACTCACTCTGGTTAACCTAAGTTCTTGCATTCATCCATGTCAGGTAACCAGCTAGTGTTCTCATTGTGAACGGGGGGAAGCAAGACACAGGAGCTAAGTTTGTGCATGTTTTCATTTATATATGGTTATATGTGATGTTTCATCATCTTTGTCTGGCACACTCACCTCATGGGTTTCCTTTCCTCTTCCTTTTAAAAATTATAATAAATGCTTCAAACAAACTGAGAATGTATTGTTGACTAATCAAACAAGTAAAGATACTACTGTATTCAGTCTGATCAGAAACTGTTTAACACCCTGCTGCTACACCAAGACCTAAGGAAGGGTAATTATAAAAGAAATGTGAAAAGATATGACAAACCCAGCAGCTCTTTACCCAATGACAAAGCCAACTGCGGTTAGAGAGTCAAATCGTTAATATCTCCTCACCTAATCTCTCTCTATAATAATTCTGGTTTCGTCATAGAATCTCCTGAACATTCCACACGCTCCCAAATCAGTTGACTCCCTGATCTATCACTCAGAAGCTGTCCGTATCCATTGGCTGAGTTGCCTGAGTCTCACCTCCAATATTCTAAACAGTTTGGTGTTCCTCTCCCCCCAATAGCCAATCAGAACACAGAGGTCATTTGCATATGTGGCCTGATTGGCCTTTGCCTCTAACATTCTAAACATTTTGCTGTTACTGCTGGGAGTCACTGAATGTGTCCCAATTTCCCTTTAAACAGTCACAGGAGTTGCCAATCTCCCTGTGGGACCTGGAGATCTCCCAGAAATCACCATGTTCCCCAGCCACAGCACATATTTCTCCTACAGAAAATTCCTCAGCTATTACAATGGCTGCTTTGGGCAATGGACTCTATGGCATTATACCCTGCCGAGGTCCCTCCACACCCCAAACCCTGCCCTCCCCAGGCTCTACTCCTCAAATCTACAGGTCTGGCCCTCCACTTAGTATTGCCAGCCTCCAGGCAGCAACAGGAGATCTCCAAGGTCAGTTCTCCTGGAGAGAATGGCTGCTTTGGGCAATGGACTCTATGGCATTATACCCTGCCGAGGTCCCTCCACACCCAAAACCCTCCCCTCCCCAGGCTCTACCCCTCAAATCTACAGGTCTGGCTGTCCCCTTAGCATTGCCATCCTCTAGCCAGCCTCCAGGCAGCACCTGGAGATCTCCAAGATCAGTTCTCCTGGAGAGAATGGCTGCTTTGGGCAATGGACTCTATGGTATTATACCCTGCTGAGGTCCCTCCGCACCCCAAGCCCTGCTCTACCCCTCAAATCTACATAGTATCTCTGGGGTATATATGGGGAAAGGCATTCCCTCAGGTATGCCGGACCCAGGCCATATAGGGCTTTAAAGGTAAGTACCAGCACCTTGAAGTGAATTTGGTATGCTATTGGCAGCCAGTGCAGTGAATTCAGCACAGGCTGGAAGTGCTCCCAATGAGGGAGGCCCACCAACAGCCTGGCCGCAGCATTCTGCACTAGCTGCAGCTTCCAGATTTGCATCAAGGGCAGCCCCATGTAGAGTGTTACAGTAGTCTAGTCTCAAGGTGACCATCGCATGGATCACTGTCACCAGGTCATCACGGCTGAGGAAGGCAACCAACTGTCGAATCAGTTGAAGGTGGTAGAAGGCCAACTTAGCAGTGGCTGCTACCCGGGCCTCCATTGTCAAAGAGGGATCCAGGAGCACTCCCAGGCTCCTAACCTCTGACACTGGGACTAAAGGTGCCCCGTCAAAGGTCGGAAGTGGGATCCCCACCCCCAAACCACCCTGACTCAGACACAGAACTTCTGTCTTCGCCGGATTTAGCTTAAGCTGACTCAGTCTGAGCCAACCAGCCACGGCTTGCAATGCCCAGTTCAGATCTTCTGGTCTGGAGTCCAACTGGCCACCCAACATCAGATAGAGCTGGGTGTCATCAGCGTACTGATGACAACCCAGCCCATACCTCTGAGCAATCTGGGCAAGGGGCACATGTAGATGTTAAATAACATCAGGGAAAGCACTGCCCCCTGAGGCACTCCACACTCAAGCGGGTGTCTCCTGGACTGCTGTTCCCGTAGCACAACCCTTTGTCCCCGACCCTGGTGCTCGTTGTATTTCTTCCCACAATGGACCTTACTCCTAGTAGACTGATTGTCAAAAAAGGAAATCAGAACATAATGCTGCAGCTAAGCCTGAGATCAGCAATTTCCCCACACTCCTCGATATTGAAGAAATTAAATGAGCATGCCCTTGCAAGACAGATGAGCTTTGCTTGAGTAACCATCCTTTCAAAAAGAGTGTGCTTTGCCTGAATAACCAGTGCACTCAAACTTCAGATCTACAACGCTTCTTTTCTATTTTTATACTTAAATTAAAAGGGATAAAGTGGGATGGGGTATGATGTTTGTGGGTTGAAATACTGTAAGAAGTGATGAAAGAATATAATTACAGAGGGGTAGATGTGTTAGTGTGTTGCAGTCAAATCAGCCAAGAGTCTTAACAAAAGTAGCTGTCTCTCTGCTCAGACTTATGGACACTATTCATCATACTTGGACAATTAATCAACAGCTGTACTTTGGAACGTTCCACAGGTACTCTGTGTGGATCTTTTACTCTTTTGGCTGGATCTTGTTTCCATCTCTACTCTACAGTATAACACACTGGTCTCTTCAAATGCTGAGCCTTCTGGTCTCTTTTAGAGATAACTCTCCCCCACCAACCCTTTCTACCCTTGTGTATATGTATTTCTGCCAACTGAATAAAATGCTTTATGCATCTGACAAAGTGGCTTTCAGCTCAGGAAAATGATATGCAGCAACATATTGCTTTTAAGGTGCCACAGGAATCATTGCCACAGATACATCCAGGAAACGACAAGTGGGGAAATTCTGATTTTACTGATTTTTTAAAATGCATGGAATTTGAAAATCCAACTAGATAGCAGGAAGCCTAGAGAGATCTCCAAGATCATACCTAATGAAGAAATCAGAGCAGATTCATGATATTAAACTTTCTTTACCGTTCTGCAGAAGAGAGTAGGTCACAAGTTTATTGTTCTTAGAAATGTGCTTGTTCACTCTAATGGTGCTTCTTGCAGTTAGATTCAAGAAATATTTCAAGATCTGGATGCCTACCCACTTCAATCTCTCATATATAAAAAAAAAATATATATACACACACACACACACACACACACACACACATTTCACATTATTTAAAATGAACTACTACTTTAGCTGCAGTTTTCCCCTCAATGTAATTGGACTATGATATTGCAAGCAAGTACCTAATTATTTTTCAAGTGTGTCCTACCAAAAGCCCTCTCTGACTCTAGATCTTCTTCCAAGTAGACTGAGAATATAAGCACTGCATCTTTACATCCATCCCTTTTGCTTCCATTAGAGTAGACCAAGAACCAGGTATATGCTGACACTGGGATGGGTAGTGGTGGTTGTGTGTTCAAAGCCTGAGGGGTTCAGGCAAGGGTTTCAGGATGAGGGAATGGAGGGTGAGGCCAAAGAAGGTTTCGGCAAGCAGGGGTGAGGCTGAGTTAGTGACATGTTAGCCACCCATCATGGACATTGTGTTAGCCGAATTGCTTTATTTACAGCAATTGGCAATTTATAAACTGGTTCTTGCCAACTATACCAAGGTCCTGTTCCCACCAAGGGTTACCAGAGAAGGAGTCGAGGCTGGTGTTGTTAAAATAAATGTCTTTTACTTAAAGAATATAAATCTCATACAAACAATACTGATACACTCACATATTCAATCAAGTTCCTCAGAAATACAGTATTAAAATGAGCACATTTGCATTAGCAGGTAGGGTGATGATGGGTGATACTCAGGGGTCATTTCCTGCAGGAGCGCACAGGAGTGGAGCTCTGGCAGTAAAGAGCCCAGGGGGTGGGCACATGCAACAAGCCCCACCCCCTGCTCCCAGCAGCCCTCAGTCAGAGCAAGAAGCAGCCAGGTAAGTTGTAGAGCCCCCCCCAGCCCCCCGGCCCAAAACAGTCCAGTGGCACCTTTAAGACCACGTTTTATTCAGGTACAAGCTCTCCCTCCTCTGCGAGGACAGATCTGCACGTTTCCCCCCCTCCAATAACTAGCAATCCAAAACAGTCCAGTGGAGCCTGAGCGGTGGGTGTTGCCTTCTGACAACCTGTGGACCCACCTTCTTGTTAGTCCGTCCCAAAACTAATCCTATTGGTTGCCTATAGGAGTGGGAGGTTGCCTATAAGGAGTGGTCAATATTGAAATCTAAAACCTTACTCAAGGAAGACATCTGGGCAGGTGTGTAACCTTGGCGTCAGGATGCTTCATTGAAGTGTTGATCAAGCCAGCCATCCTATTGTAAACCAAATGTCCATTTGGCAGGAAATACCAATGCAGGAACAAAGCATGGATGTGTTGTACGTGATAACAACTAGATCTGCAATGGGGGCTGTCTCTTCTCAAAGCTGTTGTTTCTTACTGCTCACAATAATGGAGGTGTGTGCTCCTTCAGCAGGCTGTTAACTGTGTAACTGAAACCTTATTTACATGTAAGGCTTGTGCAGGCACCTTCTATGTGTTGCATCACAACAGGTGACTTGAAATGTACAGTTCTCTGAGCCTATGTGTGTGTATGCACAGTACATTGTGTGTAGCAATAAATATAGTTCATAAAGCAAATATCAAGTTCATTCTCTAACAATTAATCTTCCCCTTGGGTGTTAGCGCTAAGTGCTCCCTCTGTGGTGATGAGTGCCCTCTCTGTGATTTTGTTACCACCGAAGTGCAATGCTGTGCAGTCTTAGTGTGCATGTCTGAAGCCCCCAAGAGTCCTGTGCCACACACCCTGTCTTCTGAGCAACAGGATATCCTAACTAGAGTTTATTCAGTCCTGGGGGGTATGATTGAGTGCAAGAGCGGTGGTTTGATCTCTACTAGGAAGGAGGGTGATTGGCTGCATCTGTAATTGTCATCCTGTGCAATTCTGGGCTGGGACATTAAGTTGTAATTAACAGACCTTCCCTCCCCCCCCACACACACACCTTTTCTAGGTATATCCTCAGTCCTTGTTTTAGTAGAAAGATACAAGTAGAAACTTATTCTTGAAATAGAAATTAAGATGGGAACATGTTTGATCAATTTCAAATCACAAAGTCATTGTTTACCGCACTCTAATGATCTAAAAAAAGATCACCTATGCCTTTATCCACAGCCACACCTACAGCTGTGAGGTTTATATGAATCCTTGTCAACAAATAAATTCAATAGACAATGAATGAGACAATGATGACTGTGAGGGAATGATGTCTCTGTACAAATGCTTTGACATCAATGGGCTTCTCCTCAGACAGTTCTCATGACAGGATGGTCTGTTCTATTCTATCACATATTAATGAACTGAGAAATGCATCTCTCCTAAAGGTTTTTATTCATAAAATTGATACCAGCTGAAATCCAAAGGAGGCTTTGTGAATCTATCAGAATTTTGTTTTGGTCTCAGTCCAAGTGCCATTTCTTACAAGCATATTCTTTCACCAAGTGCTTTAGTATAAAATGGTATCACAGTTTTTTTAACAACGTGTTTACTGGGACAGAGTATATCAATATTAAAAGAACCTTGAAATCTTACCTTTTTTTTTTCCTTGCCAGTTTCCAGTTGTACATCAGTCACAAAATACTGGACACATGTGTGTTTAGAAGCATTTCATCAATTACTTTACACTTCAGATTGTCAAGACTTGTGATAAGTTCCAAAAAATTGTCAACTTCTTCCCATGATAGAAAGCATGTCAGGACAGCCTAGCAGAAAACATCCGAATCATCAAAGCTATTATCTCACAATCAAACTGTCACTGGAGTAATCATGGAAGAATCAAGTGGGTTTTCAGTCACAACCACAGCCATCTCTTGAAGAAAAAATGTCAATGTGAAAAGCAGCTTAGAATGACATTGCTTGCCTCACATTTTACTTTGGGTGGCAGTAAAAGCAGACTGGTTACTCAAAACAAGATCAAAGCCAATGAATTCTGGCCATATTGCAGTTTTTTTCTTTTTTTAAAGCACTAAATGCAATATGAGTTTAGTTAAGTTTCAAATTCAGTTATAGTGAAGCTTTTCAGAATGTTATCATTGGTTTCTGTGAGTCATGAGGGTGACAATTTCTGCATCTTTAACAAATCTACTATTTATGCCACTGTTTCAAAGCTCTGATATAAAACAATAGAAGAGGTCTGGAAGAAAGGGAAGGAAAGGATAGAATATGTTTCATTAATGTGAATTGTGGAAAGAGCTTACATGGTAGTTGTTATGTCCTCAGACCACTGCCAGGCACCAGCCAGAGGCAGCAAGAGCTTCAATCTCGAAGACAATAGGGACTAGGCTCCTGAACTTTCAGTAAGGAGCCAATAGGGACATTGGCGGGAAGTTTAAACCCACCAATAGAACCTAGGGGCATCCTTCCCCCAGTGTTCCCCACACTGCTCTCTAGCAGTACCGCACCGCATCCCATCCTCCCGGTCAGCCCTGCTCCCTGCAACGCGATTGAGTCATGGCCACCGCTCACAGAAGCCTCGACAAGTTCAATTCCTCATGTCCAAAAGTTTGGGATTCATGGAGGGACCAGCTGATGTGTTACATTGAGCTAAATGGGTTCACAGATGCCAGCAAAAGAAGAGCCCTCCTCCTCAGTTCCTGCGGAACTGACACCGTTTGGCTTGCCAAAGTTCAATCCCTCATGTCCCAAAGTTTAGGATTCATGGATGGACCAGCTGATGTGTTACATTGAGCTAAATGGGTTCACAGATGCCAGCAAAAGAAGAGCCCTCCTCCTCAGTTCCTGCGGAACTGACACCGTTCGGCTTGCCAAAAGTCTCCTGGTCCCCCGGGCTATCCTGGAGTGTTTGTTTGAGGAGATAATTGAAGCCCTCAACAACTACTTCAGTCTGAAGCTGACCTTCCTGGCTAGACAGATGGAGTTCCAGGAACGAGTGCAGACCCAAGGGGAATCAGCTGCAGCCTTTATGGCTGCCCTGCGCGCACTCACTGTGGACTGCTCCTTCCCCAAGGTGGAAGATAACCTCTTGACACAATTCATGTTGGGGCTTACGGACACCAAACTTTGGAGGAAGATGATCGGCAACCATAAGATCACCCTGGAAGAGGCATTGCAGCTTGCCTAGCACACGAGGCATCCCACAAGGAACACCCAACAGCCACGGCACCCAACAGCCACGTGACGGGATACAGCCTGAAGAATTCGGACGAGGAAGATGTCTGCATCGTCCGGCAACCATGACGACACCCGCAGCAGGGGCTGCCGATCAGCAGTCATGCCGGTAATGCTCCCAGCCGTTCCCAGTGTGCCAGCTGTTATTGCAGCTTTCCTAGCACACGAGGCATCCCACAAGGAACGCCCAACAGCCACGGCACCCAACAGCCAAGTGACAGGATACAGCCTGAAGAATTCAGATGAGGAAGATGTCTGCATCGTCCGGCAACCACGACGACCCCCGCAGCAGGGGCTGCCGATCAGCAGTCATGCCGATAATGCTCCCAGCCATTCCCAGTGTGCCAGCTGTGGAGAGGCACATGAGAAGAAGATGTGCCATTTCCGGGATGTGACCTGCCACACCTGTGGTAAGCAAGGTCTTCTCACCCGGTTTTGCTGGTCCAAGGCCCCCCAGAACATGCAGCCATCCATGCAGACATGCTGCCATGTCACCGCCGCACATGAGTCTGCCACTGAGACCTCCAACCTCTATCACCTAACTGACCAGCTGCTTCAGGTACTACGCCTCCCGAACCAGTCTGCCACCCCGAAGATCCAAGTACAAGTCCGGATCGAGGGGTCCCCCTGCTCCATGGAAGTGGACTTGGGGTCAGCAGCATCCATCATATCCGTGGAAACACTGATCAGACTTTGCCCAATGGGGGGGACCCCCTCTGTGGCCCTCAAGCTTGGTGGATTTCCAGAGAAATCCCGTTCCATTCAGGGAAGTCGGGACATTCCAGGTGCAATATCGAGATTTTGTGGGAAATCTGGATTTGGTGGTGGTGGAGGGTAACCTTGTAAGCCTTCTGGGCCGGGCCTAATTTGAGGCGCTGGGTATCACCATCGGGGGGGTTAATAAATGCTCACCTCGGGATTTTGGGGAGGTTTGCCGGGAATTTCCTGCAGTATTTGACGGGGCTCTGGGATGTTACAAGGGACCCCCGGTGTCATTACAGTTAGACCCACAAGTAGCCCCCATCCGCCGGCATTTCTGCATGGCACCTCTCTCCTGGTGGCCAAAGATTGAAGCCAAACTGGACCGGCTGGTTGCCTAGGGCGTGCTTGAACCGTTCTCCCATTCCCCTTGGGAAACCCCAATAATGACTCCCATCAAACCGAATGGGGACATCCGCATCTGTGCGGATTATAAATGCACATTTTTGGCAAGCTGGATCTCACTCAGGCGTACCAGCAGTTGCCGGTCGATGAGGCCACTGCTACGGCCCAAACGATTGTTACACACCAGGGGGCATTTAGAGTTAAGAGGCTGCAGTTTGGTGTCAGTGTGGCCACCGGGATCTTCTAACAACTAATGGACACTTTGTTGAAAGGGATCCCTGGTGTGATGCCATTTTGCAATGACGTATTCATTGCCACTGCGACCCCTGAGGATTTTGCATCCCATCTCCACACCATGTTGGGCCGTTTCTTTTTCTTTTCTTTTTTGAAACCCCCAAGGGGGTATTTTTATTGTTTTTCGATAGACTACAAAACTACAAAGAAAAAAATAGGAAGGGACTACATCTATGGATAAAGGAAAGATACCCACACTAAGTAAAAACCCAAGAGTGAGAGATCATAACCCAATTAAGCTAAATGTTAGTATTACACTTGTTAATAAGACAATATACTTGTAGAGTTCTTGCTTTGCACTGCTTCTATGTTAGTAAATTAGTTATCTTGAGAAGACCTTCTGAGCATCTTCATTTCTTCAAAGAGCAATTTTCAGAGTCCTTCTGCCCTTACTTTGGCTTTCTGTCTCTAAAGTCATACACAGTTTTCGTCGCACCCATAGCCGCTTCAGCTGCAGAGTCCTCGTCCAATCCAAAGGTTACTGAGTCACTTGACTTGGTTTCTTCCTCCTTAGATTCTTCCCCCATTCCCAGCTGGTGTCTCAAAAATTCCTTGGTTTTAAAAATGGAATCAATCTTCTCTCTTTTATCGTTGATTTTAAAGATGACCCCCTCTGGTATCCCCCACCTGTACTGAATTCCATTGGTTTGAAGAAAAGATATTAAATCCTGTAAGCTTTCCTTTTTTGGCGAATTTCAAATGGAATGTCCTTTAAAGTCTTAATGATTGTATTTCCCAGTTTCAGTGGGGTTGCTGAAGTTGCTTTTAATATGGCACCATTTAATATGGGCCGTTTCAATGATGCTGGACTGAAAGTAAAAAGGGAGAAGTGCCTCCTCGGGGTTTCGGAGGTGGACTTCCTGGGGTATCGAGTTGGTGTGATGGGCCTCCACCCCACAAAGGAAAAGGTGAAGGCTATTGTGGAGACCCCGCCGCCACGGTGCAAGATGGAGCTTTAGGCCTTTCTGGGCCTCATTAACTTTTATCATGCCTTCCTGCCACACAAGGCTGCTGTGGCAAAACCCCTCCACAGACTTTTGAAAAAATCGGCCCCTTGGGCTTGGGGGCCACAGGAGGAGGAGGCGTTCCGGGGTATGAAAACATTGTTGATCTCTAATGCTGTTCTCGCTCATTTTAATAAGTCCCTGCCTGTTATACTAGTGTGTGAAGCTTCTCCCTACGGGGTCGGGGCTGTGTTGGGTCACATCCTGCCGGACGACAGAGAAATCCCCGTGGCCTATTATTCTAGAACACTGTCCTCCGCTGAGCGCAACTATGTGCAGATAGACTGGGAGGGGCTCGCTATCTTGGCTGGGGCTAAGAAATTTCATAACTTTGTCTATGACCACCCCTTCATGATTGTCACAGACCATAAGCTGCTCCTGGAGTTGTTCACGGCTGATAAGCAAACGCCGCAGGTCTTGTCGCCCCGCGTTCTTTGTTGATCCCTGTTCCTGGCTGGGTACCAATACTGGCTGGAACACCGGCCTGGCAAGGTGATGGGGCATGCTGATGCCCTGAGCAGGCTACCACTTCCTTCAGTGGACAGAGATCTGGCTCCCATATCGGGGGTGCTCATGCTGGAAGGTCTCCCAGAACCTCCCCTGCAGGCTTCTGACGTGGCTGCACGAACGTCCAGGGATCCCGTCCTCTCCCGGGTCTTGGGCTGGGTGGTAAGGGGGTGGCCATCTGCTTCCCCGGGGATGGAGTTCACAGCTTTTAAAGCTAGGAAAGATGAACTCTCAGCCCTCAAGGGCTGTTTGCTATGGGGGGACAGGGTTTTGGTACCGGGCACCATGAGACAGCGGGTCTTGCACACACTACATGAAGCACACCCGGGCATATTCTGCATGAAGGCTCTGGCACGGAGCTACATGTGGTGGCCCGGGATAGACGTGGAGATTGAGACATGGGTCCAGGGGTGCAAAATATGCCAAGAAGTCCACCCCAACCCTTCGAGTGCCCCGACACTACAATGGAAGTTCACCCACAAAACATGGTCCTGGCTTCATGTGGACTTTGCCTGCCCGTTCCAGGGGTGGTTGTTCTTAATAACCGTCGACTCCTACTCCAAGTGGTTGGAGATTAGCCCTGTGTCCACCACATCTTCCAAAGCCATTATAAAGTCCCTCTGCCAGATCTTTTCCACACACGGGCTGCCAGACATGATCGTGTCCAATAACAGGCCTGCATTAACCTCGGCCGAGTTCCAGGACTTCCTCCAGCGGAACCTCATCAGACACATAAGATCGGTCCCCTTCCACCCTGCAACCAATGGCCAGGCAGAAAGGATGGTCCATATGGCCAAGGAAGCCCTTCGCAGAATAACGGATGGGGACTGGGAGTTTCGGCTTGCCAGATTCCTCCTGATGGCCACAGTCCTGCTGAGCTTCTGATGGGCCGCCGCCCCGCGACCCTCTTGGACCAGCTCCACCCAGACCGCACACCCGACTCCCAGAAACTAGTAGAGGGCAGAGAGGTGCCTAAGGGTTCTTCCCTGGTGAGCCCATCTATTTTTAAAACTTTGGGACGGGTCCTCCATGGGTAGCCGGTCGAATCATTAAACCCACGGGCCCAGTGTCTTATGAGGGCACCACAGATGGGGATCAGCTCCTGAGGAAACATGTTGACCACCTATGATGGCGACTAACCCCTGAAGCCGGGGCACCATCACCACTACTCAACAGACCCAAGACCCCCACCCCGGCAACTGAGGAGCAACCTTCAAACTTGAGCGGGGGGGGAGATCCTTCCCCAGGGTGAACCAAGTCCGGCTGCAGTAGAACCAGAGGCCCCACCACCACAGCAACAACAACCACAGCCAGCCCATACTCCAGTCTGAAACCAAAAAGCCATTTATTCTTCACTCACTCACTCATTAGTCAATCAGTTAGCTGGGGGGGGGTGTTATGTGAACCCTTCACTTAGCAATGTTGAACTTTGTCAGGGTTCTTGTGGTGATTCTGCAGGCTTATTTCAGATTTACTTATGATGTCAATACAAAGTAACACCTATTCATCTTTATCCTGTTGTGAAGATTAATTCTGAAAGTGTGCCCAAATGATAACTTTAGCTCCCAAAGAATATTCTCTGAGATTTAAATCAAATGTAACACATTTAGCTGTTGTAGATTTCCAGGTTGTGGCCATGGTCTTTGGATTGTAGGACCTGACGTTTCACCAGTAGCTGTGACTGGCATCATCAGAGGTATAACACAGAAAGATGGAGTAATCTCTGTGTCAAGGTGAGAAAAAAATGGTAGGCAGGTAATTTATATCTACTCAGGAAGGTGGGGTAGGGCTGAGTCATTATCTTGTAGGAGTTCCCCAGGCTGTGAACATGCTAATAGAGGAGCTTTCCTGAGGAGGTTCTTTTGTATATGGATTGTTTCCAGGAAACAGGAAACCTCCTCACCACCAATGAATTGTTTCTGCCTGGTTATTTGTGTAACTTTTTCAACAATATTTATTCATGTGGCATACTTGCTACCTGAACTGCTGCTGCTTTGGACTTCTGTACAGAGTGTATAACACATGTTGACCTAACTGACATATATGAACTGTTGTGAAAAGTTGTGAACTGTTTAAAATACACTTTTTTGTGTTCTGGCCTTTCTTTTCCCCACCCCACAATGACATTTTCCTTCCTATTGCATTTCCTGGCCTTTGTATTATTAGAAAAAGGACTTGTGAGAGTACAGTAACAATAAGAAGAGCTGGTCACTGTATCAATTTCCTTGGTTAATTGCAAATGTCACTACCCTGTTTCAAGACACCTTCAAAGTGAACTAGTACTAACCATTTAGATGCATTTTATATGAGCGTTGAAAGCGGGAATGTCTCATGCATTGGACAACAATGTTGTTTTCCTTCTTAGCACTTCATTTCTGAAGACAGCCACTTGAGACAACAACCACTTGAAGCGAAGTGCACATCCAAGGACATCAGACTGTATTCTAACACTGTATTCACAATCATGTCTACCACAGTACTTAACCAGCCTTCATCACAATAGCATGGCAGCAATATTCAGTAATGATTTTTCCTTTCTATAACAAGGAAAAATAAAGTCTAAACGGTTTTAAAGGGTTCTTACATTAATTATTTACTCATATACTAGTGGAAAAACCTTGGCGAACAAAAGTTAAGTCAGATGAGAGTTCATTCTCTATGTAGATGTGAAGTCAATCAAAACACTTTTTCAAAAAAGAAAGCCAGTTCCCCCCTTTAAACTGTGCACAATAAATGTGGTATTCTACAGATGTATAGAATCATATAGATTTGTAGGCAGTTTTATCCCAGTTCAAAATAATTATTATTCAAAAGATTTACAGAACAGAGGCTGGAAAAATCACAAAGCTCTATCACAAGAGATAATGTTCTAACATTGTTAAAAGTCTGCCACTTTAGGGCTAATCAGCCATATATGCTCTACTTTGAAGTAGCCTTCTTTATATATTTAGCATGTTTACTCACAACATTATTGTTTGTGCTCAAATAATCTCCATTTTGAGTGCATTTCTTCCATCACTAGGCAATGAATATTTCAACTGGATAGATGTTTTCCAGTTCCATAAATTTTTTAGTGTCTAACTTTTCTTCCCTTTGCCCCACAAAAGGGAATTTATAAGAATTAGGGTCTAAATATGTTCCCAGTTAGAGTTAATTTGAAAATAAATACTGGTAAGGTCCTGCAAATGCATGAGCCCTGCAAAAAATCCAAAATGCAGGCAATGTTCACTATAGCCTACAATGAATTTCAAAGAGAATATTCAGTGTTAATGAGAAAAGTCTGAGACAATTTTTAACATCCAAATTGGGAGCACCCTGTGAGGTAGGTGGGGCTGAGAGAGCTCTGACAGAAACTGTGATTTCCAGCCCTCACCTGGAGGTTATCAATGCTAGTTCACCTGGAGGAAATAGCTGCTTTGGAGGGTGAAGTCTATGGTATTATACCTGCCTGAGGTTCCTCCCAGCCTCAGACCCCAGCCTCCCCAGGCTCCACCCTTCAAGCTCCAGGAATTTCCCAACCTGGAGCTGGCAACCCTATCTCCTTCCCACCATATGGCCACCCTACCTTTACCTGCCCCTCTGCCTTCAGCTTTCCATCTCCTACACCCCTGCAGCCTCTGTCTTGGAAAACTACGGTCTTTCTCCACAGTGTGGGCCAAAGCAGCTTATATTATTTTCTCCTCCTTTTTATCTGCTCAACAACCGGTGAGGTAGGTTGGGCTGAAAGTATACGACTGATCCAAAATCACCCAGTCAGCTTCCACAGCAAGATGGGGATCTGAAACTGGGTTCCCCAGACCCTACTCTGAAGCTCTAATCACTACACCACACTGGCTTTCACAAGGTGGCTGCTGTTGAACAGTAGCAAGCAGCCAGACCTAATTGAGTCATGTGAGTCATGTGGTATCAAGTCACCCAAAAGGATACTGCCAGGCCTAAGACTGCCAGCCTCCAGGTGGGACCTGGAGATCTCTCAGAATTACAACTGAACTCCAGATGTCAGAGATCTGTCCCCCTGAAGAAAATGGTTGCTATGGAGGGGACACCCTGTGACATTATTCCATTCTTAGACCTCTCCTCTCTCCAACTCCTTGAACTCCACTACAAAATCTCCAGGCAGTTTCCAATCTGGACCTGGTGACCCTTGACAGGCCTGGCCCCAATGATTCCTCCCTCAAAGGGCGAAACCAGCTCCCCTGGAGAAAACGGCTGCTTTGAAGATTTTTTTCAAATTTGCAGATGATATGAAGCTTGGTGGGATTGCTAATTCTGAAGAAGACAGAGTCAGGATTCAGAATGATCCAGATAGGCTGGAACAGTGGGCGGAGACAAATAAAATTAATTTCAATAGCGATAAGTGCAAAGTCCTACACTTA
>NW_015161433.1:83691-87127 GCF_001447785.1 Gekko japonicus
AGTGGAACAGTCTGCCTCGGGAGGTGGTGGATGCTCCTTCGCTGGACGTTTTCAAGCGGAGACTGGACGACCATCTTTTGGGTATGTTGTAGGGCTATCGTTCGGCTATGCTCCTGCAGAGTGCAGGGGGTTGGACTAGATGACCTGCAAGATCCCTTCCAACTCTAACATTCTATGATTCTATGAGTCTATGAAGGGTGGACTCTATGGCACTGTACCATGCTGAGGCCCCTCCCCTCCCCAAACCCCGACCTCTCATGGATCCACCCCCAAAGTCTCCAGGTATTTTCCAACCAAGGGTCAGGTCACACGGACATTTAGTGCGGGCTTCGCTGCTGATCCCTCGCGCATTAAAGTTTCCTGTTCATATTGGCAAACCTGCCTCTCGCACTGAAGCGGGCTGAGTCCCATGGTTTCCGCTCTTTTTATCCACATTTTCTGACACACATTGGAACAGGTGTTTTCCAATATCTCGCGCTTTGTATCCACGGTTTTGGTATCTGGACAGCAATCCGCCGTGACCGTGCTACCCCCCCCCCTTTTTTGTGTTTCCAGTTTAAGTTATGTGCTTGTGCAAACAGGCGCTAGCTTTTATTTTGGTCTTCTTAGTTTGTATGTACGCCCAAGCACATGCGCAGGTTTGTTTTTTTTAAACCGCGCTGCCGCGGGAACGGCACACTGTGTGATCAGTACTTCGCTCGAGTGAAGCGGAAGACAGAGGGACCGTCTGAACACCTCCAAGCGATATAAAATGTCGCAGATAGAAGAACTGCAGGGAAACTAGCGCGGTAAGAGGTCCGTGTGACCGTGGCCAAAGACCTGGCAACCCTAACTCACCAAAACTGAAGCCTGGAAAGTTGTAGTTACTTAGCAACAGCCACTGATAAATCTTTTTTCTTAAAGATACAGGCACTCCTTTATCATTTGGGGCTTTTTAAAAACTCCCCATTGGGTTGTTGTTGTGGTTGTTGTTTAGATTTCACATTTTTCTGTAAACCTGGGGCCTTTTTCAGGTTTGTTGAAAGATCTGTCTTGCTCATTCACAGGTCCATTATCCAAAGATTTAGCCAACTTAGCTATTAGTATATAGACAAGCAGAAATATGCAAGGACTTGTGGGAGGCATCTCATTTCCCCCGCCCCACCATTTCCTCTTTCACTTTCCGGAAAGCCCCCATAGTTTGTCCCCTTTTCTTGCTTCTTTCTCTCCTTCTAGGGTTGCCAACCTTCAGGTGGGACCTGGAGATTTCCCAGAATTACAGTTGAACTCCAGACAACAGAAATCTGTGCTCCTGAAGAAAATGCCTGCTTTGGAGGGTAGACTCTATGGCAGGGGTGTCAAACATGCGGCCTAGGGGCCGGATGAGACCCCAGGAGGGCTTCTATCAGGCCCACAGTGGAACTGGCTGTCTTCTGCATTTTCTTCCAGTTCTGCTGCTGCTGCGTCATCATAGGTTTGCAGGTTAGAGATACACACCTGAACAGCATACTCAAGATTGCAACAGCACAGACATTTTGATGCAACAATTCAGAGCAAGAAGTGTCAGTTATCAGACACTGTTAAATAAACAAAATATTGCAAAAGTCCTAATGTTTTAAACATGTTTTTAAGTAAAAAAAAACAACACCACTGTGTTTGTGTCCTTGGAATTACATTTTATGACACGCATGGCCCAGCCCAACAAGGTCTCATTTATGTCAGATCCAGCCCTCATAACAAATGAGCTTGACACCCCTGCTCTATGACATTATATCCAGCTGAGGCCTCTGCCCTCCCCAAACCCTGCACTCCTCAGATTCCACCACAAAATTTCCAGGAATTTCCAAACCCAAAGCTGGCAATGCTAGTCGAGCCTAGCCCAATGAGTCCTCCCCCAAAGGCTAAAATAGGACTGGAAAGGTCCCCTCTCTCTCCCATTGCCTTTTATTGACAGAACCAAGCTTGGGATACTGTGTTTGCCACTGAAGGAATAATTAAAAACAAAACAAAACTACAGACACTCCTTTTATCATTTTCGGGGGGGTTAAACCCCCCATTGTATGCCCCCCCTCGATTTCTCATTTTTCTAAAAACCTGGAGCCATTTTCAGGTTTCTAGAAAGATCGGTCTTTCCTGTTCACAGCTCCAGTCACTGGATTTAAGTATCTAAAGATTGGGTCAACTTTGCTACTAATATATAGATTCTGATAAGTACGTTGGGCCATAGTTTACTGTCCCTATCTCATGTCTGCTAAATATGTTCAATTAGTCACTGAGCATATAGACTCATATCTGTAGTCACCAAATGTATATGCCACTTCAGCATCTTTCTCAGTATCACCTTAATACTTGCTATCCCATACACATTTATCTAGGAGTAAGCCCCATTGAATATTGTGGGAATTACTTATGAGTAGGCATGCTTAGGCTTGCATTATAAAACTTGCCCCAAATTACTCTCGGGCAAAGCAACAACAGCAGTAGCAGATAGTCTGTCCATCATGTTTGCAGCACTACTGCTGGGGAATTAATTGTACAAGCATTTAGGATACTGAATGGCCTGCCAGTTGAAAAACAAGAAATTTGGGTTGGCCAACATTGATTGGCATTGATTTGAAGCAGAATTTTGTCCTCTACCTCTTCCCAACTTTCAAACTCCACACTAAGGTGGAGCAAAGAGGATCCAGCATCAACAAACTGCATTGCTTCAGTTACAGACAGAATAACCACATCATTATCTCAGTCCTCCATATTTGATTTGGAATGGCTACAAGCAAGAAAAAACAATTGAATTGATAATGTGCTCCAGAAATATTGGGAGAAGGAACTCAATTTGTTGTTGTTGTTTTTGATGTTGTGCTATTCATGGCAGCATATGGTTGAAAACCTATCAAGCAGGCCACTCTTTTCCTTTTAAGTGGATTTTAAAAACAATTTTTTTTGCTTATTTCAAACAAATGCAACTTCCTTTCATCCAGTTGTCAAAATACATTACCAAAGCTTTTTGTGGAAATTTCCTTTGTCTAACAAATTTTGTTTATCTCAAAAGTAAACACCAGAACTGTGTCTTAGTCAGAGGTCTTTCTGTAGAAAAAGAACTGCAGGAGCTCATTAGCATATGGTATGCTAATGAGCCACTAGGCTATTAGCATATGCCACACCCCCTCACATCACCGGAAGTGATGTCAGAAGGGGAAGCAAAAGGGGGGAGGCATCTTCAAAAGCCCCCAGCTGGCCCCTTCTCACTAGAGTTGGGCCACAGAAGGAGGAAAGAGGGAAAGAAAGAGAGAGAGTAGAGAGAAGGAAAGAGGTAAGGAAAGAGAGATAGAAAGAGAGAGAAGGGAAGAAGGAGGGAAACAGGGAAAGGAGGAAAAAAGAGAAGAGAAGAAGGTGGGAAAGAAAGAAAGAAAGAAAGAAAGAAAGAAAGAAAGAAGGGAAGAGAGAGAGAGAGAGAGAG
>NW_015161433.1:87284-99550 GCF_001447785.1 Gekko japonicus
CTTTCCCCCCCCCCCCCATCAAGCCCCCACCACCACCACCCCCACGGATCCCTTACTTACCGCTTCAACGGGGGGGGAAGCTGGCGGCGGGGCTCTCCTGGCATCCCCCGAGCCACAGCGCTCTTGTGAGGGCCCGGGGGATGTGGCGATGGGGCTCTCCAGCCTTCCCCAAGCTGTAGCGCTCCTGCCCGGTCTCGAGGGATGTGGTGGCGGGGCTCTCTGCCCTCCCCCAAGCTGCAGCACTTTTGGCGTGGGGAGCTAGGGGCAGGGCTTGCCGCTGCCACCATTAGCGCGGGCTCCTGGGCTGCCAGAGCGGTGCTCTGGCACGCTCTGGCCCCAAAAGACCCCTGCTCTTAGTCCAATGTGGGCCCAAAATGAGTACTCAAGTTTTAGCACTCATATTCACTGCCAAGGAAGATGAGAAAAACTTTAAACCTTGGTATATTTATTTATACAACTCCTCCAACAGCTCATTCTTCCATTTGTCATGGGACATTCATTCCCCCTTACAAGTAGCAAAACACAATGCAGCTATGTCAGATGCTTCCTAAGCAATTACAAAATACAGATTATTTGTAATAGAACCATTAGATAGTATGTCCCAGTAACTCTTCAAATGATTAATTTCCAACTTTTGTTTTTATAAAACCCTCAGTCATATAACTCTCTAAGGAATGAGGGTTATTAAAGTTGAATTTCACAGCACCTAATTCATTCATTGTCGTTAGCAAAGACAACTGCATGAATAAACAGTACAACGATGTGGCTGAGATATGACTGACAAGTGTAATAGCATATCTTACAGTCATACTTAAAAGAAAATCAGAAAACCTTCCACATTCAAATGTAGGAGAATATGTAATAAACATGAGCCACCCACATCTCTGCATGAAGGTGAAGCCCTCTGTTCTTGGAAGCAATTGTACATGCAAACCTATCAGTTGGGCCTGCAATTCTCAGGGCAATAAGTAGCAAGGTGACCCATTCTAAACTTATAAGAATATACCTAACCAAGTGATATTTATATAGATCAAAGCCTTGTGTATATCCCCTTGTGCCTCCCTTTTATCCAAAATTACGATAGGTTTCAGAACAGCAAGTTAGTAGACACATAATCAGTGTTTCATAATTTCTCACTCTAGAAAGAACTGACTTCCATTGAAGTGTATCTCATACTTTGTAAAGTTCTTCAGAGTATCTCAGGAAGCCTTCTGAAAACTTTAAAATATTTGTGCTCCCCCCCCTGTTTCTGAATGGTACTAATTATGCAAGAAGAACCCTGCTGGATGAAGCCAACAGTACATATAATCTAAGATCCTGTTTCCCACAGTGGCTGACCAGTTTGTGAGTACTGCACTCCCTCCTCTAGCCAAGACTCCTTAGATAGTAGGGTTCCTATCTTACTTTTGAACTTAATTGTCCCTTTTACAGCCTACATGTCAGGGGATCTGAAATTTGGGGAGTCTCATAACGGCACCTGGATTCAGCCATGACACTGGAAATTCCCAGGAATGAAGAGGAGGGGTGTTGCTGCAATGAAAGCAGAGCAAGTGCAATCTCCCCCAGTTCAGTGGCATGTCAGTCTCAATTATTGGTATTGGGATGCAGAAATATTCAGGACTGCTGATTTTTTTGGCTCCATTGTACCCTATGGGGCCAGCATAGTCAAAGGTCCCCATAGGCTATAATGGAGAATTGATCTGGGAGTATCTGGGGCGGGGGTGTGTGTTTTTTGAGGTAGATGCATAGATGCCCCGAATTTGCAGCATAGCTCCCGTTGCCCCTCCTCAACCCCCCCCCCACTAAGTTTCAAAAAGATTGGACCAAGGGATCAAATCCTATGGGCCCTAGAAGAAGGTTATCCTATCCTCCTTAATTTCCAATTAAGAAAAAAAAGGCATATAAAGGGATGTGGTTGCTTTAAATACCTTCTCCAAACCCTGGAGTGACTCCATCCCACAGCAAGTGAACTCCAAAGGTATTTAAAGGAAACAGAGTCTATTTAAATGCCTGAGAATTCACGCTGAAGACATTTAAACAGACTGAGAGCCCTTTAAATGCCCTGTGACTGTGACTATCCTGAGGCCCCAAAAATCCTGAATATTTTCAGGTTTTTTAAGGGTGGCCATTTTCAGATAGCTAAATCACCATCCCCCTCAGTGATTGACTGAGAAAATACTCAATAAATACCCAAAATACCGATTTATTGGGTATTTTTTTGGCTCGGTTTAGATAATACCGATAAATACCCACAAATACCGATTTATCGGGTATTTTTTGGGCTCGGTTTATACTGAATACACACTCCTACTCTCCACCCCCCACAGGCTACTATCAGTCTATTTAATTGTGCATGATGAGTGGAAGTTACTGTGCAGTCAAAACAGGTGGGGGATGGACAATTTCAGACATTCCTTGATGAAACAAATTGTCCTTTCTAGTCTTGTTTCAGGGTTGATCTGTGCCAGGAGATGGATAGAGGGTGTGCAGCTCTCAGCAGCTTTCAGTACCACTCATCATGGTATCCTTCTGGGCAATCTTTACAGGCTGGGACTGAGAGGCAGTGTTTTGCAGCGTGGCATGCAGGGTCCCACAAGGCTCCATATTGTCTTCATACTCTTCAACATTTACATGAAACTGCTGGGTAAAGTCATCAGGATATTTCAGTTGGGTTCAAATGACATTCTGCTCTATCTTGCAATTCCAGCTGATTCCAGGGAGGCTGTAGAAACTCTGGAGGCAATTTTGGAGTGCATGCAGGCTAATAAATTGAAGCTTCTCCTGTCAAGACAGAAGTGCTATTGGTGAGCAGAAGGTCTGATCTGGGATTTAAGGTGTCATCTATTTTGGACAGATTGCACTCACCTTGAGGGATCAGGTCTGTAGTTTGACAGTGCTCTTGGACCCAGTCCTACTGATAGGTATGCTGGTAGAATCTGTGGGTTTTAGTTAAATGATGAAAAAAAACATATTTACTGTGAAGCACATGCAAAAGGAATGACTGGACTTGTCTACTGTTATTGCATTGAATTAATTACTGTTGAATTTCAGCACACTCCACCTGAATCTTTCTACCAATAAATTAAGTGCACAAGTATGAGCACGGTTCAATCAGATTGCCTTCAGTGATATTAAATGGCTTTCTTAATTAGGCAACTCATAACCCTTAAACTCTAATTACTTTCCTTATCTTTGAAAATGTGAAATGGCTATCTGACTAATCTGCCACATTGCTTATCATTTTTGAAAATGCTTTATGGAGAAATGAAAATTCAGTGAGCTAACACTTTCACATGCAGACCATCAATATAAAAGTTTATGATGAAAATCTTACTGCATAAGCCTCTAGCTGCCAGCAAAGTCTACAGACAAAACTATTGTGGTTGGTGTATTGATATTCTCACCACCTTATTATAAGGAGCCTGGTATTAAATAGCACAATTCTAAAGGACAGTTGAAAGAAAGTATTTTATCAAAGTACTTGATACTTTATATATTTTCAGGGTCCATTACTGTGTGCATGTGAATTGCCATCACGTCGTAGCCAGTTTATGGTGACGCTAGCAAGGGGCTTTCAAGGCAAATGAGAAGGTGGTTTGCCATTGCCGTCCTCTGCAGAGTCTTCCCTTCCAAGTACTGACCCTGCTTACTTTCTGAGATCTGCTGAGCTTCCATAAGAACGTAAGAGAAGCCAGTGTTGGATGAGGCCAATGGCCCATCCAGTCCAACACTCTGTCACACAGTGGCCAAAAATACCAGGTGCCATCAGGAGGTCCAGCGGTGGGGCCAGGACACTAGAAGCCCTCCCACTGTTGCCCCCCCCCCCCAAACACCAAGAATACAGTGCATCACTTGCCCCAGACCAAGAGTTCCTATCTATACCTTGTGGCTAATAGCCACTGGTGGACCTTTGCTCCATATGTTTATCTAATTCCCGCTTGAAGCCGTCCATGCTTGTAGCCGCCACCACCTCCTGTGGCAGTGAATTCCATGTGTTAATCACTCTTTGGGTGAAGAAGTACTTCCTTTTATCTGTTCTAATTTGACTGCTCAGCAATTTCATTGAGTACCCACGAGAGAATGTATTGTGAGAAAGGGAGAAAAGTACCTCTTTCTCTACCTGCTCTATCCCATGCATAATCTTATAAGCCTTGATCATCTAAAAAGATTGGGCTATACCATGCAGCCACCTCTCCCACTCCATTAGTAGTTCTATAAAAGTCATATAATTTATGTTTAATGCCATGTTGAGGTGACAAACACCTTGCTATCCTGGGCATGGCTAGAGGACTGACAATACGAACCAAAAGGTTATTTGCCTGTGGCTTTTAGCCCATGATTTACAGCCTAAGCCCTTGAAGTGAGCTGACCCACTGGATCTAGTAGTCCAAGATTCAAAATATTTGTTTTGTTCTAAATTTTTGTTTAAGCTGCATTTTGTAAGCCACTTTGGATGTCCACTGGAGAGAAAAGTGGAAGAAAAGTACTTTAATAATAAACAAATAAATAATCATAGGTATATAGGACTACCCTTCACTACTACTACATGATACTATCATATCAAAGACCTCACCCAAAATTTACTTGGGCAAATCTTGTGGAGCCTTGACCCTTGGGCTTGATCCAAAAGATTCCTTTGCCTAAAGGAGGAATCTTCCACTGGAGAAGGACCACATAGGCCTTGCTCTAATACAGCTAGAACATTTTTTGCGCTCTTATGACCTTTATATCCTAGCTATATGCACATGTCACATTTTATGAACTTATTTGTAACTATTATATTGTTGCTATTAATTTTTTATTAGGTAAGCACTAAATAAAAATTTCTGGGTGCAGCACAGTGTTAAAAATGAAACACACACTTTGCCTTACCTTTTATAAAGATACATTATATGGTATAAAGTGTAAAGGAGAGTATGTGACCATCATGGTTATTTATTCTAACTCTAGGTACTAATAATGATACATTGTAATGCTATAGCACTCTCCTCCAATTGGTGACTAGTGCTTTTTTCAGCAAATGAAATAAAAGCAGAACACTTTCTGAATTATAATCAGTTTTACTCATTACATTCATTTAGATAGGCAAATATTCCAGCAGAGAGCTGTTAATAATGGTTCTGCTTTTCAGAGCAAGGTCTTGAAGTTAGGTGAAATGGCTTTCCCCGCCAACACAAATGTGCTGCGTTTGTGTGCCCTGGACCACATCAGGCCTGTCACAGGCAAACTGTCTCACTGACACTTAACTTTGAATGATACATCTGTGCCAATGCTGAATAAGGGCTGCGGAATAATAAAATATAATAATAATAATAATAATAAAAATGGTTCCAAAATGTTTCATTCAAGATGCCAAAGAATCTCACTGCACAATGATGACTCCAGAGTCTGCACAGTCTTCTGCAGAATGACTTTGTCCCTTTCTTCTTTTCCCCTCTATTTTCTTCATGACTAACTCCTCAAATCATGATATGGCATTAGCCTAGAGGGTAGCAAGCCTGCAAAGGTTGAATACAAATCAAATCCAATACTGTACAGGCATGCAGTATATCTGATTTACAGCTAACGGCAGAATGCATAAAATAAATATTTTGTGGCACTCACCTGGGAAAAAATCAGATATTGCCCTGTTTAAATCCAGTTTGAAAGAAAATGAATTTTAAATACTTTAGAACACTTTTAAACAAACTATTGCAAAATGCATGAAAGTCTTATGTATTAAGTTATGGTGCTGCCATTCATATTATTGCAGTCTAGGGGCTGTGAGACTTCTCATTAACATCTATATATTCAGAGTGTTATACTTCTGCCGTAAAAATACACATTGAGCTGAAAAATCAAACAACTGGGTATACCTTGACAACATTTCATTTCAAAAAATAAATTCAAAAGTGTCTATCAACTGGTAACTGCAAAACCAAAAGCTAATGTTAAATCTGAAAAAAATAGGATATATAAATCTCACAAACACAACTGTGCATATATCAGTGCCTCTTTGGGGGTGACTAAATTTTGTGGACTGACAGCTGCATGGAAGTTATGTTCTATGAACTCCAAACTAATATCTCAAATCTGCTTGTATCAAAGCTGAAATTCTCCCCTCATCTAATAATGTAGGTGCATTATTGACAGATAGGGCACTATGGGTTAAAGACTTCTAGTACAGAGTCAGTATGGCTTTCCCTAATACTTAGGGCCAAACTGCATATTATACATTGCATTCCATTAAAATGTGGATTTTTTTTTAATGAGAAGCCTTGGGAGGCTATTTGAAACAGGATCAGGTGGGTGGGACAGAGTGCTGAAGCATTTCTGGCTGCCATTTTCAACTCAAAATTATCCCCAACCATTTTTCTATTTTGTGGCTTTAGATACAAAATGAAAAGCACCTGATGGGAGCATTTTGAGGTAACTGCATGGCTTCTATTATATATTTTCTGTAAAACCATGTACTGATTTTGGCTTCTGAGATCTGTTCAAGTGGTAGGCATTGTTTCTCCTTTGTGCCATATTACAATGGATCAGCACCAACTGGACTGTACCATTTTTGCATCAAGCCCAACAACAGGCTGTCAGAACTAGAGAATTACTTTCTTCCAAAGCCTAAGTTTTGGCAGAGTTTGAAGCGCTATGAAGCCTTCTAAGATGGAATTTAGTGACTCAGCTAAGGCGTAGCTTGAGCACATTCTAGCATACGGATTTTAGTGCTATTTCAATCCCAAATTCCTAGGATGCCAAAGGCCAGAAAACAAAGTAAATTAGAATGCTTACATAAGTGAGTGCTTGAGCTATAGTAAAGATGGACCCACACTTCTAGTCAGTTCCCCAATATGTAAAAGTGGAGGAACTTGTTTGGCTGATGAGTTAAAGTGCAGCCCTTTTAGATTAATTCTTTTCAGACTTATGATGAATATGATATCTCACACTCGTATTCTCAGCCTAAATGTGAAAAGTCACAATAAATATAGCCATTTCTTGCAGAAAACTCAGCAGACATGTAACTGACAGGTACAGCATACAAGCACAAAATTTAGACTATGCTCTGACTGCACAGTGTCATCCCTCATCAGCATTTTTTTCTTCCTTTTCAACTGTAAATGTTTATTAGATCAAAATAAAATATGCCCACAGAACTAAGAATATAATCACAATGAAAATAAAAACTAATATACAATAAAGGTAAAGGTTTCCCTTGCTTGAAAGCTAGTCGAATCTGACTCTAGGGGGTGGCGCTCAGCTCCATTTCCAAGCCAAAGAGCCAGCGCTGTCCGAAGACATTTTCATGGTCGTGTGGCTGGCATGGCCAAGGTGCACTGAACACTGTTACCTTCCCACTGAAGTGGTGCCTATTTACCTACTTGCAATTTCTTGCTTTTGAACAGCTAGGCTAGCAGGAGCTGATGAGGGATGACACTGTGCAGTCAGTCCGTCACGCGACACTAGGGTCTCAAACTGCCAACCAACAGAACGTCCGGTCTGCAGTTTCAGCATCTCAACCTCTGAGCCACCTTCTAACAATTTATATGAATTGAGTACACAATACCAGAAAATCAGATGAATTAATATCCTTGAGAACCAGTATAAGCATTAAAATAAGAACTCGTATGGGTAAATGGAAATAAATTCATGCACAAGGTCATCAAGTGTTTCTGCTTGTCATTATGATGAACAAGTTATGTTGATTTAGCCATTGTGCCTATCTGCCCCAACTTACAAAGCCATTATTTCACACGTGCGAGATAAAGTGTGTGTGGGGGGGAGCAAGGCTATTTCCTCCGGAGGAATTTGACCCGCAGTTGCACAATCACACAGTCCTTAGAAGCTGTGGGCACAGCCTGATCAGACACAACCACGAGTGAGTCAGGGGTTTTTTTTTTGTTTTTTTTTGCTGTTTGTTTCCGATGTGCTAACATGAGGAATTGATTAATCGCATCTCCGCACTGAGGTCTCCCTATGGAGTTTGCAATGACGTGCATACTGAGAAGGGTGGTGAGCAATGGCACAGAGTCGGGATGGCCTGATCAGACCATCCCGACACCATGAGAGTGTGCTGAAGCGATCAGACATGGGAAACCCCGTCCGTGGCCCGTTGTAACCTGTTTACTACCGGATTTTCGCCAGTATTTTTTTACTCTGCTTCTGCAGTGGAGCAAAACAGGTTGCCAATGGGTGCAGGGCACTTCCCAGATGTTCGTGTCTGATTGTGCCCTATAAATCCACCCAGCCTATGGCGGGGCTAATTGTGCGTGTGATCATGCCCCATGTGTAGAGTAGCCCAACAACAAGTTCTAACTATAAATATCTGGGCACTGATTAAATTTTTTTAAATTAAAGATCATGCCATTTTTAAGGAATGGATTATCCCACCAGCAAAACTAACAGTGAATTGAATAGTATGTCCATATTGGTCTTAACGCCTTCAGCATCTGATTGTTTTGATATGCACCCTGTACTCTGGACAAGAGGCTACTGTTAGAACAGAATATGGAGCAACAGAATGTTTTCCAGTTGGCAAAGGTATCAGACAAGGATATATTTTATCTCCCTACCTCTTCAATTTATATGCAGAACATATAAGGAAAGCTGAATTAAGTTTAGATGAAGATGGAATGAATATTAGTGGAAGGAACCTTAACAACTTGAGATATGGAGATGACACCACATTACTGGCAGAAAAATAGTAAAGACTTGAAACAACTACTGTTGAAGGAGCAGAAAGTGCCAGAGCAGGATGACAGCTGAACCTCAAAAAGACAAAAGTAATGATTCCTGGGAAATTACACAAGGTTGATGATAAAGAAACTGAAATTGTTCAAGATTTTCTATTCCTTGGCTCCATCATCAAACAAAAGGAGACTGCAACCAAGAAATCAGAAGGAGTTTGAGACAGGGAAGGAGCTATAAAAGATTCTTAAGTGTAAGGATGTGCCATTGGTGACCAAGATCAAGTTAAATCCATGCCATAGCATTCTCCATTAGTGTGTATGAGTGTGAAAGCTGGACAAAGAAGAAAACTGATAGGAAGAAAGTTGATTCATTTGAAATGTGGTGTTGGAGACTTTTACAAATACTATGGACTGCCAAAAAGACAAATAAGTGGTTTCTATGTCTAATTGAGCTTGAGCTCTTCCTAGAAGCTAAAATGACTAAGCTGAGACTATCATACGTTTGTCACATTATGAGAAGACAAAAGTCACAGGAAAATACAATAATGCTAGGGAAAATTGAAGGCAGTAGGAAAAGAGGAAGGCTGAATACAAGATGGATTTACTTAGTCAAGGAAGCCACAGCCCTCATTCTGTAAGACCTGAACAAGGCTGCTAATGATAGGGCATTTTGAAGAACATTAATTCATAGGGTCACCATACATTGGAAGCTACTTAACAGCACATAACACACATTCACCATTTATCAATAGTTCTTTCAAGCTTCTTTCCCCCACTATTGGGTGGATAGTAACTTTTAACTTATTCTAGTTGATTTTTTGTCATTTACAACAAGTTGTTCTATTATATTGATGTTTTCTCTTTTTTTAAAGGGTATATGTGAACACATTTACGGATTATATAATAGTTAGCTTCTCTTAACATATTCAAAACAAACAAGGGTATAAAATTAGAATGCAACAAGTCAAGTCAGAAAAACATTTCAAGATATTTGTATATTTCATTCACTCCCCCAGCAATTTAAAATCAAACATTTATTTTTCTTGCAATAGAATATTGCTATTGACAGAGCTTGGTAGTTTCCTCTTGTCAGTTATTGAAATAAAATTAGTATTATGGTTTCATCATTTTGAAGGCACAGAAAAGACAGATTTTACCATTGTACTTGTGTTGTATAAATATAATATCAGTAATAAGAAACAAGAATTGGAGAAAACATTTTGAAAAGTTAAAATGTTTCAGAATTACGATGGTTAGGTTTTTAACCTAGATTTACATCCCTGAAATATGAACTGTTAGAAAAATCCAGATATAAACTCAATTGTGTGCATTCTATTATAAGTTACATTGTATTCATCATAATTTTGAGTACAATTTCTGTCTGAATAATGTTACTCAGAAATTTTACAAACAATAATATTATACTACAAGCAGGAATTATTTCCGTTTTAGTTCTCTTTCAGTAGCAAAGTCAAATTAAAAAAGACAAACTTTTTTGATTATTTGAGTGTACAGCTGCCAATCTGTGATCAAATGGTGATTTGAACATAATCATATTTGTACATTAGTTGATAAAATGTTCCAACTACACCCAGCACTAAAATCTACAGAAGTTAGAACAAATATAAATTAATTAATTTAAATTATTTTATGCCACTTTCCTACCTAATCAGGTTCCATGCATTGAACAGAAAACACATTAAAAGCGAACACAGAGCTTAAGTATCCCCAAATGAGGGGCAAATGAATAAGTGGGTGCCAGACAATGCTCCCTCTAAGCTGTGGAGTCTTGTGAGCAAAAATTCTCCTTTGTGAGCTACTGGCTTTAAAGTTGTGAGTGAGCGATTTGGCTGCTGCATAAATTAGTTTGCTCTGGAGCCATCCTTCCTAAGACAAAAATGTGTGCACTGGAGGCTAAAAAACTGTGAGCGAGCTCACTAACTCAGCTTAGGGGGAACACTGGAGCCAGAGTCTATGAGAAGTTTAAAATAGAGTGCAGTCGCATGAACTGGCATGGCTGCTCCCATAAGAACCTGTCCATTTCATAAGATACCCTTCAGCAGGCCCATAGCCAGGACTTCATGGTTTGTGGGGCAATTTTTTTCCAGTGGGGCAACTATTTTTTGCAATCATTATTTTTACAATTGTTTTTTAAAAGCCACAATCTGTTCTCATACACCCTCCTCCATCACCACAACCGTGTGATGACCACTTGCAGCAGCCCACCGCTTTTTGCTGCCGGTTCTACCCAGGCAGAATTTCTTGCTGGGGCACTGAGGGACCAGGGACTGGCTCCTTCTGGCCTGTTAAGCCCAGCTGCAATGGGAAAGTTTCCACTGCTGGACTTACCTTGAAGAGCAAAAGACTGGTACCAGTTCCGCAAAAGCAGTTGTCCCGCCCTCGGTCTCCCATTTCCCCTGGTTGTACTGCTCAATTTCCCACTATTTGCTGAGCGGCTGCATTATGACCCGCATCTCTCCCCGATTTCCCCCGCGTCTTCTTGATCCTTATTTTTTAGGATCAAGAAGACACAGGGGAAATCAGGGGGAGCTGTGGATCAAAATATGGCCATGCAGCAAATAGTGGGAAATTGAGTAGTACAACTGGGGAAAACAGGAAACCAAGGGTGGGACAACTGCTTTTGTGGAATTGGTCTGGGTTGCTGTGTGTCTCAAGAGATGCAAATAGCCCTCCTGCATTGTTCCCAACCCCAGGTGAAAAGTTAAAGCATAAAAGCGTTGAGTGAATCTGATGGGGAAGTGGGAAGCAGTTGCATCTCTGTTGTGTCCACTGACCGCCACCGGAGGTCAGGGCATTTACCCGAGCTTCATGTCGTTGTCTGTCGTCGATCCATGCGGCTCCCACTACACAATAGTGGCGACGAAGGTGGGATCTAGCCGCATCTGAGCCGGGCCGTCGCGAGGAACCAGGAGGACGCGAAGCAGCCGATCCGATGAGCGAACCATCGAACAATTCGACCGCTCCTCCCGCACCCCCTCCAATGCGCACAATGGCTACCGCTCCCGGGCTAGGGCTGCTTCCACCCTTCGACACAGCCCGCCCGCAAGACTGGGCCTCCTGGGTCCAGGGCGCCGAGTCCGCACTAGAATTCTTCGACATCACCGACGAAGGCAAGAAGTGGGGTTTCCTCCTGGCCTCCTGCGGCACCGCGGTGGTGTCCCTGGCCAGAAGGCTACTCTCCCCCACCAACCTTGGCGACTGCACCTTCGAGCAGATCGTCAAAACGGTGCAAGGCCACTTCGCACCAAAACCCACCGAGCTGACTTGTAGGGTAACATTCTACACCCGCAATCAGCTGGCCAGAGAGACCGCCGGGGAGTTCCTCGCAGAGTTGCACCAGCTCGCATCCGACTGCAACTTCGGAGAACACCTAGAAGACGCCCTCCGGGACCATTTCGTCGTGGGCTTGCGAGAGGAGAAGCTCCGACAGAAGCTGATGGAGAGGGAGAAGGTCACCGTAACCGAGGCCCTCACCGCCGCAGTTGCGTGGGAGCGGTCACACGCCGCCTCAGCATCAGCCCTCCAAGTCGAGCCGGATGGCCCCGAGGAGCAGGACGTCCACCGGGCCTACGGAGGGGC